>NC_068367.1:29030869-29165869 GCF_020536995.1 Dreissena polymorpha
CTCGACACACACGCCTAAAGTCACGACCCGTGAGCGCTGTAGAAAGTGAGGTCATCAGCGTCAGTCGATCTCAGACGGCCTCGCCAGATAGGAGCATCAAGCCTCCACTGACCAAGAGTTTGTTTCCAAACATTCCGCCAGTCGTGACTTGCGTTGCTGAGGGCGACAAAGGTATTGCTATATTAATAAATGATTTATGTAGAATATTTTGTGGCTTAACCTGTAGGTCTCTAAAACTTAAATATGTCCATGACTTTTGCAGACTGGTTTTTCTTCTTTTGCATTTCCTATTGAATGAATTTAGCACAAGCCTAAAATCTCTGTACTGGTAAATTTTAAACCAGTCTTGCTTAGATTCTCATTTCATATATTTGCTTGAAACATTTTTGTGGTCTTGAGTAATAATATAAGAATTTGAACTTTTTCATACTAACCGGTTTTTTGATGACTTGATTTTAGTTGAGCAACTACCATGGGAAGTGAGAAAATACCTTAAATGGCGTATAACCTCCATAACTCCGAATGTTGTGAAACACTGCCTGGCGCGATCAGGATGCGGATCACGAAACGCAACCATGACTGGCTGGGCTGCTGGGGAAGCCATGGAATCTCTCAAGGATTCAAGGCGTTAGAGAGTATCAGAAGGTGGTGTTTTTTTTTACTATTCTCGGAATGGGCCGTGGGGCTTGGGATTGTGTCAAAATCGCTTCACTTTGACTAAAATTGTGTAGTCCATCCCTCCACCTGTCACAAACAAAATTATGTGGAGAGGATATCATTCACATATTGCTTGTTATCTAGTATGTGCTTTTAAACGTTTATACCGTATTGCCTCTTTTTTTTAGCTGAACCATTACCCAGGGTCATTCCAAATCGGTCGCAAAGATAGACTGGCGTAACCTCTCAAAGATGCAGGTCCACTTCGGAAGAGAAGGAGTTGTGGTTTTTCCCGCAGACCTACTGCCTTCCATATGACTCAAAGCTCCTGAAACGAGCCTTTGAAGACGGAAGTACAAAGCAGAAATGATATCCAAACCAGTACGTTCCTATGGATTTGCCACGCAAATATTTTGCAATCATTGCATACTTATGATAAAACTTTAATTTATCTTCTGAAGTACAAAGCAAAAATGTATAGTCAAGCCAGTATGTTCCCTATAGACAGGCCACTACCAATGTTTTGCAATTGTCACATACTTCTGATAAAACTACTGTAATTTGTGTTCTGGGGTTGTATTCCAAAGCATCTTAAGTCAATTTTATTCTATCCTTAAATTGGGAAATTGTCTTAAGTGTTTTATTTCATATTGCATATATTGCATCAGAATACATTTAAATAACATCATTATGCCAATGTTATTTTAGGAACATCAAAAAAATGAGTTTTCTTTTTAAGTAAAGAATACAAGACATTTTTTTTTGAACTTAAGTGAAATTTTTTAAGAATAACTTAAGATGTTCTTGGGCTGGACCCTGAAGTACAAAATAGGACAATGATACAAACAGTACACGACATTTCTCATATGATCATCCATTCCCATAAATCTGATGGCCTCCCTTTCCTTCCTCCTATCTTCCTCTCTCCTTTCCTATAGACTTATGACGATCCCATCCTCATTACCTTTAGATTCAACCTTTTCTATAGATTCAGCCACCCAGAATTTTGCAAATGTTCGCATGTTTATACTCTCCGATCATAAACATAAAGGTTAACTTACCACATGTTCGTTAGGCTTTGTAGATTGCGAAATGAAAAATTGTAGGTTCAAAAGTGCTTTGTGGCTTGAAATCTGAGAAGGCTAAAAAATTAAGACAAACAAAATATTATAATACAAAATTACTTGTAATCAGTGGCTTGTTCTATTTGTACCTGTTTTGGCACTGGCCCCCACATGTAAGCTTATTTTCAGAGATTAAGATTTTGGGCATTTGACACCCCTGTTTAGAATATCAAGTTTAGGAGGAAAGTGTAGTCCCTGATAAGCCTGTGCACACTGCATAGGCTAATCTTGGATGTCACTTGAGGCACATGCATTAAGCCCCGTTTTCCCAGAAAATGGCCAACAAAATCAAGTTGAACATTTTTTCCTTCCAGGTATTCCAGTTCCATGAAACATCTCGCAAACAAGTTCATGCACCTGACAAACTACTCGGAAACAAGAGAAATGCTGACTACCAGGCCAATGCAGACGATACTGTGTGTCAAGGGCACAAGTGGTAAGTGTCAAGGGTCACAAGTGGAAAGTTTAAGGTCACAAGTGATATGTGTCAAGATCACAATTGTAAGTTTCAAGGTCCACAAGTGGTAGTTTTAAAGTCACAAATGATTTGTGTCAAGGTCTCAATATGTAAGTTTCAAGGTCAATGTTACAAGTGGTAAGTGTCAAGGTCGCAAACGGTAAGTTTCAAGGTCTCAAGTGATAAGTGTCAAGGTCACAAGTGATAGGTGTTAGATCACAAGTTGTAAGTGTCAAGGTCACAAGTGGTAAGTGTCAAGGTCACAAATGGTAATTTTCAAGGTCACGAGTGATAAGTTGCAAGATAACAATGGTAAATTTTAAGATCACAAGTGGTAAGTGTCAAGGTCACGATTGTAAGTGTCAAAGTCACAAATGGGTAGTTTCAGGTAACAAGTGATAAGTGTCAAGGTAACAGTGAAAATTGTCAAGATCACAAGTTGTAAGTGTCAAGGTCACAAGTGGTAATGTTCAAGGTCACAAGTGATAAGTTTCAAGATCACAAATGCTACGTGTCAAGGTCATAACTGTTAAGTGTACAGGTCATTATTGGTAACTGTCATGGAGCAATTTGTATAGTCAAGGTCACCAGTGGTAAGTGTCAACGTCACAAATTTAAGAGTCAAGGTCACAAGTGGCAGGTGGTTTGTGATTGTAGAGAAATGAAAATCAATCACACTCTGTGGTAAAACACTTGAAAATCCGGGTAGCCTCTTGAACGTGGAATCTCCTGTATCATGCATTATCACCTCTATTTTAACTAACCGTTCTTCATGGGATGATGGCTATAAGGTAGAGAATCCAACTTGCAGTCAATGCTATTTAATGGCGGCAATTAAATTGAAATAGAGTCTGAATTGTGGCCAAATCATTGACAAAATTTTTGCGACAACTTCTTAACCATTTGCATGCTGGGAAATTTGTCGTCTGCTAAAATGTGTCTGCTGAATTTCTAAAATTAGCATTTTCTTCGTTTTTTTCTTCAAATAATAACATCAGAATAGCAAACAGTTTGGATCCTGATGAGACCCACGTTCTGTGGCATATCATCTGGATCCAAACTGTTTGCAAAAGCCTTTAAAATTCGGTTCCAGCACTGAAAGAGTTAAGAGTGGCACATTAAGGGGAAAATCTTTTTTGATCAAGCAGGAACCCTGCTAATGCTAATGATTTGTTTTAATGCATAAGAACACATAATGTTTATAAGCCAAAACCAATGATTAAGTGTTGACAATTGTATTTGAGCCAGCAAGAACCTTGCTAAAGCCCTCGTTATTTGCTTGTATGCATAAGAACAGTTTATTTGTATTAGCCATATAAACAAGTGTATTATATAACGGCCACCGGAAAATCTTTGCCGAAACCGAAATTTGTTCGCCAAAGTTAAGTACCCTTTTTCTTTGAAGGTTTGCGTATTTGTGATCGAATGTTATAAGATAACAGTCTAACTTTGTGATAATAATTGGTTATTTGTGCTTGTTAAATGCGTTTTCTTCACTTTTGAACTTATTTGCAAGTTGGGGTTCCATGGGATTTTTGTAATTTCCCATGGGATTTTTCATTATCCCATGGGAATTTGGTTTCTCCATGGGATTTTTCTCCAGCTTTTTTTTATGGAAAAAATCCCAGGGATTTTCAAAAACAGAAAACCGTTCATTTGGGCTAGTTATCGATTTTAAGCATTGTTAAGCATTTGTGCTTATTTTCGTTCAATTTACTTTGATAGAAAAAAAATCCCATTTTTTTATGGGAAAAAAAAATCCCATGGGATTTTTTTCTGATTTTTAGAGATTTATTCATGGAACCTTCAAAACACTACCTTTTAACAAATGATGAGCATTCTCGCGATTTCACGCGTTATATCGTGTTTTAAAATAATAAAAAATCCCATGGGATTAGTTTCCCATGGGATTTTTTGTCCCCGGGATTTTTTTTCCCATGGGATTTTTTTTCCAATGGGATTTTTTTTAAGGTATAAGTTTTCTAAAAGCTATAAAATAATAGAATAATAATAATAAATAATAATAATAATAATAATAATAATAATAATAATCGTGCTCAATAGGAATTGGGGGACTTTTAAGCGACTAACATTTTTATTCGAGCCGATCGTCGAGTCCGAATGGTGAGTATAAGAGCAATTTACCGTGTACAAATAAATCTCAATTGTGAAGAGAACGCTACCGTACTATAAAATAATCTTGATAATAAGTCATATCATTTCTCGACAGAAATGAAAACAGTATCCATATTGATGTCAGCAATGTCCCCTGCTATGATAAATATTGACAAAATGAAAAACCTTGACAATAATTCCGTGTCCGAATACGCATAAGATTTATAGCATCAAATTTCATATAAGCATTGATAAGATAATTTGCGGAAAATGGGTCTTATGTCAAATACGGCAAGCGTAGCTCCATTCCATAATGTCCGGTATTAAGTCACGTCAAGTTTCGTGGTCGAATTATAGCATAATAATCATTTTCACATTACGCGATTCATATGAGTTTCCCTACATATATTGTGTTAAAATTTATGTTACACTAATGTGCGATGATGAAAAGGGGATTTCGGTAATTCTACATTCGCCCGCCTAGTACCGAAATCCCATATTTACGCCTTAAGGGCAATAGGTATCAGCGGTAGAATGGTTTTGACTTCACATGAATGTTAAGGGGCAACAAATTTGATATTAATTTTAATTATTAAGCACTCTTGACAGCATTAAGTTGCCTTTCAGTGGGGATTTTGGTAATTCTACACCTAGAACTTAAACGCGCGCCGGTACCGAATCCTGCTGTACAAACCTTCAAGTGTCAACAAAATTATTATAGTGTTTTTTTTCATTAGCACCAGTGACATGTATTATCTCCCATTCGGTTTACTTCTTTTGGAAAATAATTAGCGGGGTTTCGGTACTGCTACATCGTACGCCCAGAGCCGAATCACCCATGTTTACGCCAATCCCCCATATTACGCCTTAAAGGGTCTATATGTCATTATGTTTGGGTTTTGGCTTTGCATTAATGTTGATTTGTACACAATCATATTAGTGTTAATCATTTAAACACTCTTATCAGAATATTTTGTGTCATTATTGAATAGTTTTATTAATGTGAAAAATGTGTAAACGAATGTAAAAAAGGTAAAATGTACATTTAAAACATTGGTTACACAAAGTATATGTAAATATAACATGACATAGTAATAATAGTCTTCAGAAAGTATTTTCCAAACAAATCTGATGAAACAAATGATATCGTACTACCTTATTTACAATATGCTATACACTTTTTCAATTTAGTTATCAATGTTTAATCAAAGCATAAATCAGGATAATATGTTGCCTCTTAGCGGGGATTCGGTAATTCTTAACAAGCACATAAACCCGCGCCGGGTACCGAAATCCCCGCTGTACAAACCTTCAAGTGTAAAAAAATACTGATTTAGGTTTAAATAAAGGGAACAATAGTATTTTTGGCCACCAAAAAGCCCTTCCGCGTCAACAAAACGATTGAAATTATGTCAGAAACCCAGCTTTCATTGTATATATTGCAATACACCATCGGCCGCCGAGAGCGAATACTGCGCTTGGCCGCTAAACAATGTGGATTGCATCAAATTAAATGTCAATTTTCGATTTTATTACAAAAATAAACACTGCCTTTTTATAAATATGTCAAGCACGTACACTTAACAAAAAAATCGATATATCTTTATGTAATGTAGAAAAGTAAAGCGCTTTATATATAACAATGTTTTATAATGTCTCTCTGGTTGAGAAAAAAAAACTAAACAAAACCATGTAGAACATATATGTTTTCATAATTAAAAAAAATATTTAATGATGCACGTGATGTTTTATAATTGATATAAGTTCACGTGTCATTGAACGAGTTAAGGGAGAGATGCGAATTAATTACACATAATTAAAAAATGATACTATACTGTCAGCTTGATTTATAAATTGTGTTCCATCGCGCCAATATATTCATTGTTCCATGAAATTGTGTATAAAAGCAAAACGATTGAAATTATGTCAGAAATCCTGCTTTTCACATGAAATGATCTTTAACACTTTTTTTATTCCAATCAGGTAATTAATAATAATAGGGGAAGTCTATACTGTGTATTAGAAACTTGTTGTGGTGATCCCTATCTTATCCGCTCAATACACATCCACCTGGCTACTGTACAGAAACAATTAGATTTACTTCCAAAATAACTGATTTCATTAATTGCTAACTTGTTGTCTACATTTTAAATTAACAACGATAATGGATCAACATCACCGTTGCACAATTATTAAGTTCACAGTAATCTGTACTTTAAATAGATAGCCTAATTAAAGACGGTGCTAATAAAGAACAAAGCGTGAATGTGGATATTAAGAAATTAGATCCTTTTTTGCATGACACTGGCAGTATATCATTTTATCTTATATAAATAAGCCACATTTAAGACATGATAAAATTAAAATAAGACACATTTGCATCTTTCATTTCTTGAAAAAAAAATAAGCACGCAGTCACATATAAATAAGATACATTGAAGACACAGAAAAAAATAAATAAGACACATTTGCATCTTTCACTAAATTTTCTTAAAAAACATGTGAAACTGAAGAAAAACATTTATTACTGACACATTATTCTAAAGTCGACTGACAACTTAAGTTCAAAGAGGGATTTACAATTAAATAAGATCCATTTTCGCATGATGCTGGTTGTAGAGCAAGCAATACATTTCTTACTGACACATTATTCTAAAAGTCGACAGGCAACATAAATTCAAAGAGGGAACCACAATTAAATAAGATCAATTTTCGCATGATACTGGTTGTATAGCAAGTAGTCACATATTAATTACAGCTTGCATTAGTTGCAATAATTTTGTTAAGTGCGCGTGCTTCTGAACGTTGCGTTAAGCGAGAGTGTTGCCATTTTGTTAGTTTTATATTTTGGTATTATGTATGATTATTCCTTGTTTGAATTTGAAATAAACGCTTTCTGGCAAATAAGCATCGTCTTAATTTTAATACAAATAATGAACATTTGACATACAAAATGTCCAATAACATACCGGCATTAACATTATATATATGTTAATTTCTGTGCATGTTTATACCGAAATTATAGCCGACATCGGCAGTTAGGGAAATTTAGTGACACACTTTAACAAAACAACATGCATGATAGTTCTTTTTTCATATGATATTCCCCTGGTTGCTTACCGGTGTATTGGTGCAGTTGATAACCCCGCCGGGACTACAGTAGGGTGCTAATACACACGTGTATCGTGTTCAATACCCGATCCATGCTACAACGTGTAAGAACGGGAATTTCGGTAATTCTACCTTTTTAAGCTTGCGCACCTCTAATGGGCACATATCCAAATATAATTTAATTAATTATTTTCCTAATCAGCATCATTTCACTAAACTTCATGCAAATTTTGTAGGTAGCTTTCCATGCTTAAAAAAATAAACCGATTTTTTCAAACCACCCTCACGCTCGGCTTTTGTCCAGTTTATTTTCACCCCTGGGGTATATAAAAGTTCCATAATTCATTCAAATTTCCAAATGTGGGCATGCAGTTGGTGTGTACAGATGCAGTAAAGGGTGTTTAAAGTTTAAACAAGATGAAATAAGTATTCTTTTACAGACATTTATTTTTTACAAATTTTAATCTATGGAATAGCGCCATGAAATGTAAGTGATTTCAGCCAAGTAAAAATTGGGGTCGGTTAAAAACAAAGTGTCATAAAATTCAAAATAGTATCATTTAAGTTATATTTTAAATTAAGTTTTTATAGAAACACTATATACAGCAAAAATACCAAAAAATAGACAGATTTACCGTTTACTTTTTGAAATAAAAATAAAAATGCAACATGCATCATTCGTATTTTCAGCAGTAAATTAATCAATTTAGCCATAACGTTGTTTTAATTTTAAAATTGAAGGATGTGCATACAATTTTCAACATATTTAACAATAAACATAGCTTATGTGCTATATTAAATCAAATTACGTTAGAAAAGAAATAAAACGCGTCGCAAAAAGTATGCGATGTCGGCAGGAATCGAACCTGCGCGGGAAAATCCCAAAAGATTTCAATTTTATCGCCTTACCCACTCGGCCACGACAACTCTACATCTGTGTAACCTTAAATTAGATATATATAAGTAAACAGGTAAAAAGGCTCGCTCGATCTTTGAAGAAATCGCGAAATCGTATTTTTCAGATGATAATTGGATCAAAGTCAATATTTATAGTGAAAATAATGTAATCTAAATGAATAAGTTAAACATATATCAAAATTCGAAGTTTGAAAAAAATAAAATGCATCTCTCGGAAATAAGCGATCATTGAAGATCGCCAATGGCTTATGAAGTGAAAGGACAGTTGAAAGTTTCCATTTTGCACTTTAATGATTCTGATAATATGGTGACAAAGGCAGTAGTCCTATGCAGTATTGTGTTTGACCGGAGAGTAGCGTGATCTGTGTCGGTGTTGGGCGCTCTGAGGGCGCAATCCGGCTACATAGGTACATAGAAACCTCTTGTGGCTATAGTCCATGGATCGGGTTCGGCAGACAGGGAACATGTAAATTTTTATATGTATGTTTTATATCTTAATTACCTAAACGTATATTTATCCTGGTTACTTATTTACTGAGGTATGAGTTAGTCGCAATGATTGTAGATACGTTGTACTATATTTAGTAAGTATTTGGAGGACGAGTGGCACGGGCACGCGCTTTATTATCACTTATGCAAGGAACGCGTTTTGTTTATATACGTATTTTTGATATTCCGATAGGCTTAAGGGAGGTAACTTATTCAAGTAAAACGCGATATTTTTTGCAATGCCTTTTTATAACTCTTGTTTAATTAATTACATACGAATATACAGCTAAATTTAAGATGATTTTTACCAGAAAAAAATTTCGGAGAAAGATATATTGAGATTTAGATATTCCATAGAATGCGAGTCTCCATATATATTTTCTATTGCAGGGGAGGTAATTAAAAAATTTTAAAGTCTCCGAATTGGTCTTTGTTGTATCTATTTACGTTTATTTTCAAGCTTATGGCGATTAAAAAATTAATTATTATTAGTATATGCTCACGTGGATATTGGTACGGATATATCGTGTTCATATAACTGTTACTACATCCATTTCTTTATCATTCAGGTCGGGCTACACAAATCTCGTGAAGAGGCTAGTAGGACCTGTAAACAAACTCTCATACACACACTCTTCACTCATCGTGGCGCTCTCGCATGTCTGAGGCGATATATAAGATCGATGTCATATATAATACTGTATTCGCTGGTACTTTCGGTTGATATGTTTGATTGCGTAGGACGCAATGAATATAGTGTATTTATATTTAATCGAAGTGAGCTCATTGTTGTTTCTGGCGGTATTCAATTTCTGGTAATAGTTTCGCGATTAAAGACGTCGGTTCTCGGTTAGGTGTGGAATGTTCTTATTTGTTAATGTGCCAAGTGCTTAAAGGCGGTTTATCGCACTTTATTAGTCGGCGTTTCAAGAGAATGGGTAATAAATGCAAATCAGTAGGTGCTTAGAAGACTTAAGTACGGCAAGAACCACAACTCACTCTGCTAGGAACGATTACCACTGCCTGTCTGCAGCAGACGACAAATGATTCTGCTCTAGCAGTGAATGTATATACCAGCTTGTAAACGCCATTGGCCAGTCTAGTGTTTATCATTAAAATATGCACATATTGGCTGCTTTCATGGAAAACGAGGCTTAATGCACGTCAAATAAGATTAGCCTGTGCACAATGATAAGCATATGCAATGCGAACAAGCTAATCAATGATATTTTGATTCAATATTTCATATTTATACCAAGTGAGTTTTCATTTGACCGCCTTGCGGATACAGATCCATTAGCATGTGCTTGTGTATTATAATAACAATTAATGAGTTAATTTACTACTTACAGTATCGTTATTTTCATCAACATCATCGTTATCAACGTTATCATGATCATCAACATAATCATCATCTCATCATTATCATCATCATCATTATCATCATCATCATCATATCATCAGCATCATCATCATCATCATCATCATCATCATCATCATCATCATCATCATCATCATCATCATCATCATCATCATCGTCATCATCATCATCATCATCATCATCATCATCATCATCATCATCATCATCATCATCATCATCATCATCATTGTCGTCGTCGTCGTCGTCGTCGTCGTCGCCCTCGTCCTCGTCCTGCTCTTCAGCCTCCACCGCATCATCAGCAGCAGCATCGTCATCAGCAACAGCAGCAGCATTATCGTCACTATCACCAACAACATCGTTATGGTCGTCATCGTCGTGATCATCATCATCAGTGTCATCATCATCATCATCATCGTCATTGTTATCGTCGTTGTTCTCCTCCTCGTCGTCGTCATCGTCATCATCGTCGTCATCGTCATTCTCATCGTGAACAATTTCAACAACCGTAAAACCTATCGCTCAGCTCATTTTTGCAGTGAATTCGGATGTTATATCAAATCTTTTTGATTAATAGAGTTTGCTGCTTAATGTATTAATAACTAAATAATAATTTTGATAATATTGAAAATAAATGGTTTCAATTTTATTTATCCGTTTAAGATGCAGTATTTGACCAAGTCAATTTGTCGCTAAAAGCGTTACGAGTTGCTATTGAAACTATAATCGCATTCCGATAAAAATGGTGTCTGTATTAGGGCCTGTTTAAGTTCTACGCTTAATTGCAATTCATAAAAATATTTTTAAGGGTACCGGTATATCTAGACACACTCTGTTATCCAAACAATCCTTGTGATCATAAACAAATAAACAATGAAATATAAATAAAATTAGATGATAAAAAATGGTATCTTCCTTTTTGCTGTTGCTAGTTATCAACAGAGTAGCAAAACTTTTAAATATAAATTATATTCAATTCATAGCACGCTTAAAGATTTGAAGTTTATCAAAATCTATAAGCACAAACATATTTATGTTTGTTAATACAAAGCTGTAGCAGTTTTCTGATTGCGCTTGAAAAGATGTGATTGTTGTTGTTGCATTAATAGTATCATTAGTTTGTATTTCCAGATTAGGTATTCCACCATACATTTTGTTTTTAATCAGATGTCTTATAATTGGCATTGCAATATTTCAATAACGAGTAATCAACACAATTGACTTTATGTATTTTTAATTGTTTATCCATATTATCATTAACACTTGAGGGAAAAATAAGCTGTGTCATTTTTTATTTTTTATTTTACTTATGGTTCAGACAACTCTGCTTTTACTATATGCCGTAATAATTATAAGTTTCCGTTCACTTAAAGATATTGTTTTTCGTGTTGGAAAATTTAAATACGAAAAATATTTAGAGACAAGTGTGTTATGTTTGTTTGTCAATTATTTAATTGAAGTAGAAATAATACATCAGTGTACATAATTTTAATGTGTTGTTCCCTTCGTTCTTTACTTTAAAAATGCAACTTAACAGCTTTGCAATCAACTGAAATAATATATAAAAAGTAAAAACAATAAACGTTTGGCTTTCTTAATACGATATCATTTCAAACGCTGTTGGAAGGAACCATTGCTTATTAGAGGTTTACAAGGTAATTTACCCAAGTACGCAAATGTAATGGTCGATTGCCCTTAGGCATGATTCTGTTTTATTACTTTAATCCGGTTGTAAGAATGCATGACCGCAGGGTCATCAGATAAGCAAAAACAGGGTCAACATCTGATAAAATAGCGCTGTTTAACTGACTGTACGAAAATCCGTATGTCCGAAAATTTAGAATCATGAAAACATAAATATTTTGGCTTAAAAGGAAATGTAAGAAAATTTAGAATGTAAGAGAAAATACGGTGGTTTTATGGTGTTAAAATCGATTAGAAATAGCAAAACCTAAAGACATTATCTCAAGTGTGATTTTCAAAAGATTTTATATGAATGTACACACACGGTAAAACTAGTCTATTAAAATGAAATACCTTCATTGGTTCTCATGTTTTTAATATTTATTAAACATAGGTATTTGTGAACACTTGTTGTTATATAATATTGAAATGTACACGCATAAAATCATTAGCATAACGGCTAAGTTGGTTTTTACTAAGATTGCAATAGTGTTTATTTTATTATTATGAATCTTATGAGGATAATTTTGAAAGTATGACACAGAGTATCTGAAGAAGATATATACATAATCACATATGTTGTTGTTGTTGTGGTTATTGTTTCAATATTTTTATGAGTATCATACATTCAATGACGAAGAGCTATTAATTTGTCATACAAACACCATAATTATTATTGGATTGCGGAGATTAAACAAATCGATTCCCTAGTAACTGATATAACTGATACATTTTTTGAGCGACAATTTGAAACTAAATCTTGTATTATTTAAATTTGATTATTTTAATTGCAGACTTTTTTTATTAACCCCAATTATTGTGTACGCAACGTTTCTTTTATTTAAATCGCTGAGTACGAAGCATCAAGCTATTTTTTAATTAATTGACAGTGATCTTTAATGTATGTCATAATATAAATTAAAATCAATCTTAATTAAAGCTTGAGCGGTTGGTTTGTAATAAGTTTTGTAAATGTTGCTGTAGGATATGTATGCACAATAAATACTAACGCTCTGGCATATTGTGATGGTGATATGATTATATATTGCACAATGAATATGTGATGATGTTCTTGTGATAATATTGAGGCTATAATTAGTTTTTGAATTAAGCTAGCTAATTTCAAATAAGATACAAACACATCCCAATCCTAAAATTATCAGTAAGTTATAGTATTGTTTGCCTCTAGGCGCATAATTAATTGAAGGCCTAGTTTATCTGTTAATCCTCGCCCCATGTGGTGTCCCAGTGTGTACACTGATATTAATACACGATGTATTGGTCCACAATTAAATCTCTTATAAAAACATGTCTCTCAGGTGACTGAAAAATGGCTGTGTAGATACAACAAATACTACTACAACGGAGACTAAGATAACACATGTTACAATTAATTTGTCTTCCTTGCGTTCTTCTTATACGACAAACACTTCTAAAACAAAAAAGCAAAAAGCCGCTACTGCTACTGCTTCGGCTACTCTTACTGCTACTGCTACTGCTGCCGCTGCCGCTGCCACTGCCAAGGCCGCTGCCACTGCCGCTGCCACTGCCGCTGCCGCTGCCACTGCCACTGCCGCTGCCACTGCCGCTGCCAGTGCTGCTGCTGCTGCTACTGATAGTGCTACTGCTACTGCCACTGCTACTGCCACTGCTACTGCCACTGCTACTGCCACTGCTACTGCCACTGCCACTGCCGCTGCCACTGCCGCTGCTGCTGTTGCTTCTGATAGTGCTACTGCTACTGCTGCTGCTTCTGCTGCTGTTGCTGCTGCTACTGTTACTGCTACTGATACAGCTACTGCTAGTGCTACTTCTACTGCTACTGCTAGTGCTACTGCTGCTGCTGCTGCTACTGCTACTGCTACTGCTACTGATTCTGCTACTGCTACTGCTGCTACTGCTGCTGCTGCTGCTACTGCTACTATTGATAATAATTCTCCTTCTACTTCTCTTTCTAATATTGCTAGCGATGCTTCATAATTTATTTTTAAATGTATCATTTTGTTAAAACAGGAAAGAACTGTTTTATATATTTTCTTAAAGGGATCTTTTCACGCTTTTGTAAATTGACAAAATTGAAAAAAGTTGATTCAGATTCGTAAGTTTTCGTTTTAGTTATGATATTTGTGAGGAAACATTAATACTGAACATTAACCATGCTCTAATATAGCCATTATATGCATCTTTTGACGATTTTAAAACCTAAAAATTATACAGCGTTGCAACGCGAAACGATTGAATAATTTGGAGAGTTCTGTTTTTGTCGTTAAATTTTGTGAAACTACGAAGATTGCTTATATACGGTATAAAATACGTCGAGAATGTGTACTCGGCGGAATAGCTCAGTAGGCATAAGCGTTTATACTACAGGACTCTGCCAGGACTCCAGGGGTCACTGGTTCGAACCCTGCTCCGGGCAATGTACATTTCCTTTTTTTTTTTTCTTGATTTTTTACTGGAGCTTTTATGATCCAATGTTTACATTTATCAATATAAAGCATTTAATGAATAAGTTAAAAAAAATGCCAAAATCTGTGAAAAGGCCCCTTTAAAGGTGTAAAGAATCTAAACTTTTCTGCGATTAAAGTTTTATTTAACTGGATTAGTATAGGCCACATAACAGACGCTATTGTACTGATTTGTACTAAACAACATTTTGTCATAATCAACAGTTTTAACATGCCGCAGTTTCCTTGGAAGTTGACCTTTGATTGGAGTTATGTATAAAACATTAACAAGGTATTTGTTGACAGTTTGTCCTGTTACGATTATATATTAGTTGAGCCAAACGTGTGATAAAGATCCCTTTTGGGGTGGCGATAAATACTATTTATATTGTTCAACAGTGGGAGACTGAGAAAACATATGTTACAATTAATTTGTCTACTTTGCCTGCTTCTTCTTTATATATTTTTCTTGCTAATCGTTTAAGTTTAGTTTTAGTTAAGTAGGTATATCAATTTACATTTTTTGATAGATATTTATTTGGATAGTAATGGTATGTTTTATTTGACTTGACATCATTGAACCGGTTTATTCATTGATAAGATCGGGATCTCCACAGGTGTTTAATCTCGATTGTTAGGTGGGGAGAAGGGTCCGAATGATAATGTTGTCGTCGGCTTACGAATCACATTTCACAAGTTTTAGACAAATATGCATACGTTATAAACCTAATTTAAGTATTACATAGATAATAACTTATCTTTATTTTGATGAACTACGTTTAAGGTATAAAACTATAATTATCTATGTGTTGTGTGCCGCATACATACCATCTTGCTTTTTTAAATTTGATCACAACGGTCCGAAGTCATAAACATTCATTATGCATGGTTGCTAAAGCACAGTGTACACTAACTAACCTATGTTTATTGTTGTTTGCTAGGGTTATTATTATTATGTTTTATTTTTTTTTAATTTTTTTTTTTTGGGGGGGGGTGGGAGGGCTTTTATAGAAGATTTCAACTAGTCCTTCAATTAACGAAAAAAAAATATTGGTATAGGAAATATAAAAGAGTAATAGACAGCTTCATTCATGCTGTTCTATTATGGTGTTTTAACGCATATAATTATGTATGGTTGATGAAGCACATTGTATGCTACCGATGTTTATTGTTGTTTGATGATGATGTTAAGTTGGTGTTGCTGTTGTTGTTAATGATGATGATGAGGAGGAGGAGGAAGAAGAAGAAGAAGAAGAAGAAGAAGAAGAAGAAGAAGATGATGATGATGATGATGATGATGGTGGTGGTGGTAGTAGTGACGACGACGACGATGATGATGATTTTGATTATGATAATGAGATTTGAATTAAATTAATGCGCAAAGATTTTTCTTTTTAGCGGCCAAATGCAGATATCTGCGCTCGGCCGCTGTAAGGGTTATGTAATATTTGCAATCTACATAGGAGTCAATAGCAGATACCAAGCACCATATGCTTATGAGAAACAAAAGCAAAATATTGGCAATCGCTGAAATCTCGAATATGACTTACTCATTTTATTAAATGAAAACCGGTAACTATTTTAAACGGTTATTATATTGCAACAACTTAGCGGTGTTTATCCAAAAGACCATTGTTATAATTACAGGGACGTCAATAGGCCAAACTATTCAGGAAATATGATTTGAGTCGTCAAGGATAGATTTTGAGATCAATGTACGTCCGATGAGATTTAAAGGGAGTTTGAGGCGTAGGGACAGATTCGTTCGAGTACGCGATCATTTGAGAACAAATTATGTTGAAGCTTTATCGGAATTCCGGAAATTTGCGATCGGTACCGATTTTTTCTGGTTCTTTTTTATTGATTCTGATAAGTTAGCGGCCGGCACGGACATGAATATTAACTGACGAAAACCTCTTCGCTACTTTCCGAAAATCTTCGACATGTTGCAAATATCCGTAATATTCCGCATTGTACTCACCAGAAATTGCAACTAGAAAGACTACAATAAATCAGCTAGCTACGGCTCGGGCGGGGATTTACCTTTTATCCCTGTAAGGGACCTAATGCCCCAGACTACCGGCTATTTTTTCCGGAATTCGAACTTGATACACTTGATATCCCTGAATTAAATATTTATATCCGCACTTTTGATCTCTAGAGTGCTGACTGTTAGTATTGTATTTGACTGGAATGACTGTCGATTATGTGTTTTTAAGATTAAAACAAGCTTACGAAGAACTTTGTGTTTGCTTTTTTGTACGCTTTCTTTTTAAAAATGTATTGTCCGCCACGGACGCAACAATTGACCAAATGTACCAGATTGTGGTCTCTTTAAAGTGCTATGTTTTTACTGCCGTGATATCTTTAACAAACTACACATTATTGATCGTGGACGTTTTATACTCTTATTGAATTTGTTTCCCCAAAATATGCTCTTCTATTAGTAGATGTTTAGGTGACGATGTTCTAATTATAGATCTTACACGGCCAAGAAACACTAGATAGGTCTTTGCAAAGAGAGCTGTTGGATATCGTGAATGCGTTTAATGTGGCCTGTTTATTTCAGAAAGCTATGTGCAATGTTTTATGGGGATTTCTATCAAATTGCCAATTGCAAAATTTGATTTAATTCATTCGGACCTACAAGCGGGAAACTTCTTCATTAAAGTTCAATGGGCTTTTAAGAAGTTCGTTGAAAGGCCAAATTTGACGTTAAACAGCAACGCCGAAAAAATTGCTACTCAGTCTTATTTATCACTTTTTTTGTAAGATTTACCAGTAGACGTTCTTCAGTGAAATTAAGCAAACACACAGTGCCGACAAATATGGAAGGGTATTTAGGTAAAAATTACATCCTTCTTTGTGACTGTGTCATGATTCTTGATGGTACTTTCAATTAATATGTAGACACCTTTTCATGCTTGATGACACTTACATCTTGCCTGATGTCCAATGTCTATTTACATTCTGCTTAATGGTATCATGCATGTGTACAGATGCAACATTCTTGTTCGTTAATTGCATGCTGCATATGTGTATGTTGGTTTGTGCAGAGAGACTTGTGCAATAGGCGCAGTGCATAATGAAATCAAATATTAATGCGTTTAATAAATTAACGCGATGGTAAGATGTGAGTTTCACCCAAGCACAAAGCAACATACTATCATGCATGATACAATGATGTCAATTGACAGTCATTCCGAAATGCTACGGAGGACTACGGAAATTTACGGCGTATAACGGAAATTTTATGTTATAGGAGAAGTTGCGCACCTTTGTAAGATATTTGCTACTGAACCGAAATTAACCGCGTGTTTGTAGACTTAACTTTTTTTTGGTTAATGACTAACCATATTTTTTGTACAGTAATTTACCTTCAATAACCAAAGAAAGTCTATGGATATATTTCAATATATGCTACTAATGCATGTATGCAGAGCTCCAGATAAGACGCTTAAAGTCGTAAAAAATTGAATTAAATTTAGTAAAAAAGTAGACTTAAATTCTGTGCGTACGGTTACACATTGGAAAAATAAAATAAGATTTCAAAATGTGTGATCATGCGTAAAACTCAATATCAATGCATATAATGTAAACATTTTATCAATGAGTTCCCACTCGTCTAGGCCCTCATTACAATTATGAAATCAACAGCACTTTAACGTTATTATGAATAACAGACCATCTTTACAACAGTCGAAAAGCCGAACGTTTTCCATTATCTGGTCCTTTTATCGCAAAAAGTCTGCTGTAAACCGGCAATTGTCATTAGCTCTTCTTAGACTATAAACCTAAATGCGGATGTGCCAAAAATTATATTTACATGAAAAAAAAGAATTAATAATAGACTTTAAGGCTGGATTATTATAGAGTGTAAACCAAGATTTTGCTGAAAAAGTTATCTGGAACTTTGCATGTATGTTGAGAGGAAATCGATTACATAATTTCAAATTTACTAGAGTACTTTTATATTGCACCACATAAAATGCTTTAAAACTATAATATTGAAGTGCACATATAAACTTTATTATAGATGGGTAGGTATTTCGTGTCAATCTCTTTCACATATGAAAGAGCTGTTGGTCATGCTGCTTTAAGTACATATAGATGCATGACACAATTTAGATTAAGCAAAATAAAACACTAGGTATTTGCCAAGAGTCAAATATATACGAGCAGTAAGAGCGTAATCGTGCACAGCGATACTTACTCTTGTAGAATTGAAACTCTTATTGCTTTCTTTCGAAATAATTTCATGTGTCCGATCTAATATGCAATATGCCCGGTGTTTTTTTTGCGGATTAATGTTCCGTTTTAGATCCATAATTAACGAATGCCTCAATATTTTCAAAAATTTACACCGGAATAATGTTCACCGACATTTTTTCATACAGATTGGATATAAATATTATAGAGCTTAACAAAAAATAAATTAAGCCCTGTTCTCCCGGCACACGTGCTGGACACACAGGTGGTTAGCGTGTGGCTATGATAATAATTAGTGAAAACATCTTTTTGAATGATAAATAATCATATTAAAACGAAAAATCAAATTTTCTATATAAAAAAAATCACTACCGTTTTATATATAACAAGGTATCCAACTCGAAATCATCCGAAAACGGGGTGCATCGTTTTGAGCAGCCATTACTAAATTAATTTTGCAGCGATTTTCATGACCCGGTCTTATTCAACGCAGAAATGAATTTCCTTTTAGGAAATGTATATATATTGTTATATTTCTACACATGCTGGGTCAAATTTTAAGAAATAAAGCTATACATAATTCGCTTGACCCAGTTGTTATCGATCAGACCGTATTTATGAATGAAATCTCCAGTTGTAAGGACACAACTCCGCATTGGAGCAATGAAATCACCCTTGTGTTTAAAATGTCAGTTGGTTGAAATGTATGTAAACAAAGGTTTGAAAATGCGCTGGACAGTTAGTTTTGATGCATAATTCTACGGCAAGCACGGTAAGAATGTTTTTTTTTCATACGTTTTATTGAATTATGGTATCGAGGTTCGTGAACTTTGCAGGGAAAATGCCCATTTCCCCGTGAAGATTTCAGTCATGAATACTGTCTGATCGATCACAGCTGGGTCACGCGAGTTGTGTATCGTGTTATTTTTTAAAAGTTGACCCAGTATTTGTAAAAATATTGCAAGACATATACATTTCCAGAAAGGAAATTTATTTCTGCGTTGAATAAGACCAAGATCGTGAAAATCGCTGCAAAATTGATGAAGTAATGGCTGTTTAAAACGATGCATCCCGTTTTCGGATGATTTCGAGTTGGATACCTTGTTGAATATATATTTAACTTATTTTTTTAAGAAAAGTTGATTTTTCGTTATAATATGATTACTTATCATTCCAAAATATGTTTTCACTAACTAGTATTATAGCCACACGCTAACCACCTGTAGCTGGACACTTTTAAAAAACACTATACAAATTCAAGTACTTATGCACTTAATTGATTGTAAACAATGACGGTTGAAATCCGTGCGTGGGAATTTTTCTGGTAACCAAGAGCGACGTCAACGTTCATGACAAACCTGTTTATATGACATTTATTTATTGATTTTTTCCAACTTGATTGAAAATTATGTTTTATGATATTTTAATACATGTAGATGAAGTAGTTGTTTTCTCAACGAGGAGTACAATAGTTGTACAGTACTAGACACGAGTACTTGTAACTTTCAGGTTTCTCTGTATACCACAGACATTATATAGTCATAAAATGATAAATATGTGTTTATAGAAATTGTAATTATAGCATGGTAAACAGACTAGAGAAATCTGAAAGTTTCACGCACAGGTCTGTGGCAATGGGGGTTTGGGCTACTTTATAAATATGAGGTCGATATGCAATGCACATCGGTAGATTACGTCTACTGTAATTATTTGGACTAGGGAAGGGCCACAATTCCAACACATCAGCCCCGTTATGTTCTGAATAAAATGCATGTATAATTTCTTGAGTGCCAATTGCATCTTACAAATATCAAAAACATTCACGGCAGTCAATTCATTGTGTAAACTTACTGGTCTTCATGGCAATAATGAACGTATTTAGTTTAATGGAGATTATATAACGAAGGGAACTAATTCAGCTTATTCAGTTTACTAGTCAAAATGATTCGGATGTTTTCGCTTTTTTTTCCGAAAAGTAATTTATTCAACATACGGAAAATAAACGCGCGCCACCTGATGTCATAATTTAGTAACTTGCATTCTGCTTACTGCCTGTTGCTAACTGCCGTTGTTAATGACGCTTAGTGGCAAAACCGATTATGACTGGTTTCAGGAATAATGAACACACAAACATTGGATAGTCACCAAGCATGTTGAAACAATCATCAAGTATAACCGATAGAGAACAAGCATGTTGGAACTGTCATGAAGCATGTTAGTATAAACATCACGCACAATGTAAATATTATTCATGAATGATGTAATGTTGCAGCAATCATCAAGTATAAACGAATAGACAACAAGCATGTTGGAATTGTCATAAAGCAAATTAGAATAAGCATCGGTCATAATGTAAATATTCACCACGAATGATGTAACTTTTACCTAAATATCCTTCCATAGACATGTGTTGTAACTAAAATAGACATAGAGATTTGAGCATTGGGAGTGACCTAATCATACTGTGCTTAAGCAGTATTACGGAATACCGTTAGTGCCATCGTGGTTACACATTACAATCCAGAGGGCGAGAACGCGAGAACGCGATAGTACGATGGCGACAATGTGACAATACGATGATGACAGGGTGACACTACGATGGCGACAATGCGATAGTACGATGGCGACAATGCGAGAACGCGATAATACGATGACGACAATCAGACAGTGCGATGACGACAGTGCGACAATACGATGGCGACAGTGAGATAGTACGATGGCGACAATACTACAGTTCTATAGTGCGATAATACGATGACGACAGTGCGAAAATACGATGACGACAGTGCGACAATACGATGGCGATAGCCGACAGTGCGATAGTACGATGGTGCCAATGCGATAACGCGATAGTATGATGGCGGCAATTCGAAAATGAGATGTCGACAGTGCGACAATACGATGGCGACAATGCGATAGAACGATGGCGACATTGCGATGATACCACGGCGACAGTACGATATGACTATCGCATTGTCGCCCCCGTACTATCGCACTGCCGCCATTGTATTGTCGCACTGTCGCATTGTCGTCATCGTACTAGCGCGTTTTCGCAATCGTACGAACGCATTGTCGCCATCGTATTGTCGCACTGTCGTCATCGTACTTTCGCGTTCTCGCATTCTCGCCCTCTGGATTTTAATGAGTAACCACGGTGGCCCTTACGGTATTTTGTACAGTAAAGTGCGTAAAATCTGGTTTGGAATAACAATTTTTATGCCGAAAACCCGACTTTGTTTTATAAGTAGTAGTCTAAATATACAATGAGTTTTCCGAGCATTAAATAAACATATTAAAATAAAATTCATGTTCGTATCAGTTGAAGTTCTTGTTAATAGTAGAAGCAAAGAACACAATAAAACGCTGATTGGGCTTACTAATTTGAGGCAAGAAAAAACACATCGCGCTATTATATATAACATATAACGCGCATCCGCAAAGTTCGAGCGCCCGTCTCGGTGCCGTCGTTTCCGGTGAAAGTTTCGCACAGGAGCTACCGAGTTAGGATATGAGACCACGAATCATGGCTTGACTTTATATATCAGTCAGCGTAGTACCTGACCAGACTGCGCGGTTGGACAAGCTAGGATGGACCAACTTCGGCCGCATATGACATAAGACCCATTTTCGCATGACGCGGGTCATCTGACCTTTATAATGTGTATATAGCTTTGAATGGAATTTGCACATAGTTTTTGGCATGGACTTATTGTTATGTTAATGTGTTGCACGCTTTCAAAAGCAGAGGGCAAATATAAGATCAATTATACTACGGAGTTCATTTTCTGTTGCAAAATGAAATGCAAAAAAGATTGTTACTCAGCGGTGTGTACAGTATGACAGCGTTGTCTGTCTGCGATGCATTTATACTGGTTCTAAGCTGGCATACTCACCAATTGGACTCAACCATCTGCTCGAACAAGAAATGATAAGTTCTACTAGCATAAACCTTTAATTGTAACTCATTTTAAAAATATTCATGTTATTTATATTATTCAATTTATTATTCAAAATTATAATTATTATTTCCTTTATTGTTGTTTTTCGCATTAAGAAACTTATTCGGCTTACGAAACTGAAAAATCCCATTGGAAAAAAATCCCATGGGAGAAAAAATCCCATGGAATTTTAAAAATCCCATGGGATTTAAAAATCCCATGGGATTTTTTGTTTTTTTTTAAACACGACTAAACGCATTAAAATATCGTAGTTGTTCATCATTTCATAAAATATGATGTTTCTGAAAGTTTCATGAATAAATCTCTCAAAATAAGAAAAAAATCCCATGGGATTTTTTTCTCCCATTTTAAAATGGGATTTTTTTATTACTAAATATTTTTATATATAATTGGCATAAAACCAATATACAGTCCTTAAATAACGTTAAAATACTTGCAAACGCAAATAAAACACGTTTTTTAAAATGTTCAAAATCCCATGGGATTTTTCTCCCATTTGCAAATTATGGGAGAAAAAAAATCCCATGGGAGAAAAAATCCCATGGGATAATCAAAAATCCCATGGGAAAATGCAAAAATCCCATGGGAACCCCAACTTTGCTTATAAATTTCATAGTGAAGAAAACGCGTTTTTTGAGTGAAAATAACCAATTATTAATCAACGATAAGACTTTTATCGCATACTATGTGTCAAAGTAGCAAATCTTTAAGAAAAAGGGTACTTAAGTTTGCGAAATTTCGGTTTCGCAAAGTTTTTCCGGTGGCCGTTTAATCAAAAAGTATTTTTAATGATTTCTTTTTAATTTGATTACAGGAGTCTGAAGGCGTTGTGGAACTACATGAAGCGGCAGGGAATCAACACGAATGCTATCTGGGAAAGCATGAAGGACCTCATTATCAAGACCATTATCTGGTATGAACAACATTTGTAGGGCCATTATCTGGTATGAACAATATTTGTAAGGCCATTATCTGGTATGAACATTTGTAAAGCCATTATCTGGTATAAACAATATTTGTAAGGCCATTATCTGGTATGAACAACATTTGTAAGGCCATTATCTGGTATGAACAACATTTGTAAGGCCATTATCTGGTATGAACAACATTTGTAAGGCCATTATCTCGTATGAACAACATTTGTAAGGTTATTATCTGGTATGAACAACATTTGTAAGGCCATTATCTGATATGAACAACATTTGTAAGGCCATTATCTAGTATAAACAATATTTGTAAGGCCATTAACTGGTATAAACAATATTTGTAAGACCTTCATTTGGTACCAAGGCCTTTATCTAGTATAAACAACATTTGTAAGACCTTCGTTTGGAACCGAGGCCATTATCTGGTATAAACAACATTTGTAAGACCTTCATTTGGTACCAAGGCCTTTATCTGGTACAAACAATATTTGTGAGACCTTCATTTGGAACCAAGGCCATTAGATGGTATAAACAACATTTGTAAAACCTTCATTTGGTACCAAGGCCATAAGTTGGTATAAACAACATTTGTAGGACCTTCATTTGGATCCAAGGCCATTAGATGTCATAAACAACATTTGTAAGACCTTCATTTGGTACCAAGGTCTTTTTCTGGTATAAACAACATTTGTAAGACCTTCATTTGGAACCAAGGCCTTTAGTTGGTATAAACAACATTTGTAAGACCTTCACTTGGTACAAATGCCTTTAGTTGGTGTAAACAACATTTGTGAAACAATAGTCTGGTACCAATATAGTTATATCAAGACCATTTTGTGGTACGAGCAACATTTTTAAAAGTGGACACTTAGAACACAAGTTGGACTTTATTAACATTTATCAAGACGTTTTCTCGTTGTTTGCATTTTGGTAATGAAAATACTATACATTGTGTTGCAAGGCTGAAACAGTTCTTTGTGCATCATGTATATATTTTTTCAGATGTTAATTCAGATGATAGGAGAATGGTTAGTGAGTTGTAATGTAGCACTTTTGTATTCAGTGTAATCATCATCATGGTGTTGTTTGTATTCAGGTGCCAACAGGGAAAATACCAATGCTAACTTCACCATAAAATTTAATAAAAATGTATTTAAGTCTCCTTGTTCTTTCAGATGTGTTCTTTTTGTAAAGAAACTTTTTTGCAAACATTGAAATTTGTCATTTGTTCAAATGCAAAATAAAAAACAACAACATTTACACAAGTACTATGACAATTATTGTTTTTTGTAATCAAAAATTTCCTTAAAAATAGAACGAACGAGTGAAAAAAAGATTCTTTCCAACTTTGCGATTTGCTTTTTAATCACATATTACCACTCTCCTGTGTAAAGCTTCAATTAGAATTTAATTAAAATAGTCTCTATATAGATATTATTTTGAGTAAATTTCAGTGCATTTTAAATAATAGAAAAAATGTATATTTTAAGACACACAATATGTCCCCAGCGTACTTTTTGTTTTCGTAGTTGTAACAAACATATATTTCATTTCACATGTGCATGTTGTTTCTACACTGATAATATTTGTCAATTAATCTTGTTGTGTCGTTTGCACCAGGTGTATGTCCTATATCAAACATAAATATACCCACCGTTATAATGTCATTTAAACATTGTACTTATTTGCTACTAATGTACATTAAGGTCCCATTGGCCATGTGTATTGGTCCATTAAAATCAAATGATATTTTTGGCTATTAAAATTAAATGATATTTTTGGCTAATACCTGGGCAGCTGAAGTTTATCGGACTTACTTTAGCTCTAAAATTTAATGTTTTCCTGGGAAAGGTCACCGGGGCATGTCCATCGATACATGCAGACAGATTTGTTAACCCTTTTCCACTTAGATACGTATTTTGACGCTTTTGTAGTCCCTTAGAAAGTTAAATTTATTTTGAAAAACTTTCTTACTAGATTCAAGTTTAAAAGGCTTCATTTCAAACCTTTACATGTAGATACTGATAAGCAGCAAACAGCATAAAACCTGAACAGGCTGCATGTTACTCACAGGTTGTTCTTGTTTTATGCTGTTTGCACATAGCCATATTCACTTTGAGTCTGAGTGGTAAAGGGTTATTCTACCACGGCATGTGACTTGTTTTCTATATACAAAGAAGGAAAAATACTGTTGGTTATTACCCCAATATACCAACGGTTGTTCGAAGTGACGTCACTTTGATTGTCCGCGCACTGTTTATGAATGAAGACGATGTCAATTGATTTTAATTGTTGTGGTGACGTCACATTTTCACGGAAAAGTGGAGGACGTTCGGTTAATATAATTCTCATTTATAACCTTTAAATCGCGGATAACTTATTAATGAAATCGTGTTAGAATGGAAATAATCGACGGGTAACCGTTGGTTATTGCGGTAATAACCAACGGTATGTCGTTCCGATGCTTGTTATCAAACCACTCGGGCTACGCCCTCGTGGTTTAATTCCTACGCATCGGAACTCCATACCGTTGGTTATTACCGCAATAACCAACGGTTACCCGTCGATTATTTCTTAAATTAACTATGAAACACACACATTTTACAGCTCTGACGGCCCAGTGAACAGCTTGGTTAAGGCGAACTGCAAGAGTCGCTACTGCGTTCATGAGTTGTTTGGCTTTGACATTCTACTGGATGAGAGCTTAAAGCCGTGGGTCCTTGAAGTCAACATCTCACCTAGGTCTGTCTGTTAAATATGAATTTATAAAGTAACTGAGGTTTATTGCAATAATTGAGCCTCCCTCAAGGAAAATGGGATTTTATACATGTCGGTAAAGTGTCGTCCCAGATTAATTTTTGCACAGGCTAATTTTTGCACAGGCTAATTTTCCCTAAGAAACTGCTTCCTTGAAATGAAAAATACCTTAAAAGCTGAAAGTGTTGTCCCTGATTAGCCTGTACAGGCTGCACTGGCTTATCTTCCCTGGTTAGCCTGTGCAGACTGCACGGGCTTATCTGGGATGACACTTTGTGCACACGCATAAACTCCATTTCCCCAGAGTGAGGTTCAATTATTTACTAATTATAACTACCAGAATTTTACTTATTTAAACTTTTTAGCTGATCAGATTTACCTCTTCCAATGCCAAGTTTATTTTAAATGGTTTGAAGTTATTTTAATAAATAAGACTTGTTATCCCCCGCCATAGGCGGAGGGATATTGTTTTGGCGTTGTCCGTCTTTCCATCCTTTCGTCTGTCCGGCACTTTTATGTCCGGAGCCATATCTTGAAAGTGCTTTGGAGGATTTCGTTGAAACTTGGTATGAGCATATATATATATGGATAAAAGGATGATGCACTCTAAATGGCATTGTACACCATCTGTTAATAACGGAGTTATGGCCCTTCAGCATATTCTGGTTTTGTTTGGCTATAGGCCTAGTTCGGAAATATATTGTTTCCTGGTCAATTTAACATTTATATATTACTCCGGTGGTAAGCAGTAAAGCAATGGAAATATGTACAGTCATGTGAAGCAGGCATACACAAAAATCATAAATGTTTGAAATTCTGGTAAATATTCCCTATTTTAGCTCTGCTTGTCCAGTCCGTATAAAAACAACATTTTAATGGGATATTTTCCAAACTAGAAGCAAGCTAATTTGTGATTAAACAATACAAAATAAATGTCACCTAGACGAAACATATTCCAGAATCAATATTAAACGGAATGTGACTAACATATTGATACGTGGTTCATTTATAAGTCCAAACGGTTGTTGAATGTGATACATAAGCTTTGGGTTTGTATTCCACCATCTACCATAATAGTGTCAGAATATACCGGTAGATGTATTGCCATAACGTGGGTTGGTTAATGGAATTTCACATAATCTATGACCTCACATAACCCATACACCACAGGACCAAATTGGTCATTTTTTCTTTACCATCTAAAGAGCAATGTTTCCATAATGTAATTACGTCATCAGTGTACGGACAAATTATTGCAAAGGCATCTCTGTTAGTCTTACTTGTCAAATAAGAGACGATAAGTCTTGTCACCATCGTTTCAATGCAATTGTGTTTTAGTTTTGTCATTGCTGTTTCTCGCCGACCGACGAACAAATGTCTCCGATTCTGAACACGTGCACCGTTCGATTTTTTACCGGTCTCATCGAAGGCGAAAACTGCGTTACTACAAGCCTGTCGCCTCTGACAGCGATGGCACGCGGGTGGTCTATCCAAGTTGTAGCTACGTAACACAACAAGTTGCCATCATTGGACATCATTATCAGCTTTCTGGCTTGTCAGAGCGAACCAAAGAGAAAGCCATTGAAATAACGAATATATTCAATCACCAACCCTTGTTCATTCCTGTCCCATTCTGGCAAATCAGTTTGAGAGAACCGCCATAGAAATTCCCACGGGTCCGATATACATCGTAGTCCACTTCGCTCGCACAACTTAACGCGAAGTGTCATCACTAACAAAACAATTTCGAATGAAGCAATGTCTTGGACCCTCGACAATATTTTACTAATCGCAACACCGGACCTTTAAGAGCTAAAACTTGCAAGGAACTGGTAGATTACCCAGGAAACTGATCTTATGATAATATGTTCGAAATAAAGTTAGCACAATTTTGAAACGCCATTAGGCTGGAGCTATGTAAGCCTTACGTACATATTAGCATATGAAACTTGCAATAAACTTCTTTTATGAGCTCAAAGTTTTTGCTTAACATTTGAATGTTCTTTTCGTTATGATCCAGTATTACGATACGCATATTTTTTAATTGCAATATCCGGAATCACGCCTGGAGATCGCTGTTTGCAGCTTACAAATTGTAACACATGATTTCTTGGCATAACGCGTATCACTGTGTAATCAAAGTACTGGCAGTACTGGTGTGACGATGCTTTTGAAGAGGATGGATATAAAACATCAATTTAAGTTTATCTATATCACCACAATTGTGTATGTTGATACGAACATTTGGGTACGATAAAAAATTTGGGTACGAAAATTTTGGGTACGAAAAAAAATTTGGTACGAAAAAAATTTGCGTACGAAACATTTTTGGTACGAAAAAAAGTTTAGGGGTACGGGGCAGTAGTACCCGTGGGTAACTTGACCCATGGAGCGAAACTGGGAGGCGGGTCACATTCTTGTTCATTAAGTATGGCAATACATTCATGATGATTCTCGAAAGTAGGTATGAGCACATAGCCGGACCATGTGAGCTCAATCGTGAGCTCAACTTTACTAGCCGAACATATGGATAAGTTAACTAATAGCGAAATGACCTTATACATGTATATGCTGAAATCTAACAATCGAACGAAATATCAAACATGGTATGTACACTTAGGTGGTTGTGTAATTTCTGTTAGAATATCGTATTCAATATGTAAATTTTAAATGATTGTGCCCGCACTTGAGTCTGTTGCCTTGTTTGAGTCTATACGCGCCTAGGCTGCACCCAGTGTGAGTATTTTTGTTTTTCCAAGGTAATGAGTTACGTCCGCGCTGAGGCTTCATAATGTTGGGACCCGGAGTGTGTCCAGCACTCCTACCTAATAAGATTAGATTGACGACAGTTAGGACGAATTTTGAATGATAGCTGCAATTTCTAGCTATTTGTTTTGTACTGAAATACTTTTAAATTTTTTATATGGTCAAATGCTGCGGGGGGGGATGAGATTTTCCGGAAAAAAACCACTGTCAGGAATGGTGACCACAAAACATACAAAATATAACATTGCGCCGGGAGCGGGAATCGAACCAGTGTCGTAAAGGTGAAAAAGCGAACGTCCTTACCACTGCGCTAGCGTGACGGACAATTACGCAAAGAAATGTTGTTTTATCTAAATATATCATAGCAGTGCAGCGTTTACAATTTGCAGGTTCGAAATCGTTCGCATTCTTTAGTTTTGTGGTCACGTAAAAAGTTAATATTACATGTTTTTATTCGCAATTTATTTACTAAATCGAGAACAAATATTGCAATTTCCAGCTATTTGTTTTGTACTGAAATACTTTTTAATTTTTTATATGGTCAAATGCTGCGGTGGGGGGGGGTGAGATTTTCCGGAAAAAAACAACTGTCAGGAATGGTGACCACAAAACATACAAAATATAACATTGCGCCGGGAGCGGGAATCGAACCGGTGTCGTAACGATGAAAAAGCGAACGTCCTTACCACTGCGCTAGCGGGACGGACAATTTCGCAAAAAAATGTTGTTTTATCTATATATATCATAACAGTGCAGCGTTTACAATTTGCAGGTTCGAAATCGTTCGCATTCTTTAGTTTTGTGATCACGTAAAAAGTTAATTTTACATGTTTTTATTCGCAATTTATTTACTAAATCGAGAACAAATATCAAACAAAATATAGAAAATATATAGTTGTTTCATTGGTCCATAAAAATAAAATGGATGTAAAATTACTAATTTGAAATTAACGTTCTGATACACTTATTGAATCTGTTTCCCCAGGATATGCTGTTCTATTAATATTTACCTTTATCAACACGAACGACAACTCTGCTAGGAGAATGTTATCAATGAAAATCAACGAGCAATCGCCTACGCAGTGGCGAATGCCAAGGGAAGTAACTGAAAAATCGAGTTATCTCAATCGGAATGGCTCGGTCTTTTACATAGGTTGCCATTGTGAAGAATTTTTTTACTGGTTATCAAACCTTGGACGCTGCTGTTCCAGCATCGTCAAAAAGAAATCGTGCCTCGGGTGAACGGAATTTATTTTCCGCTGTTTTCAATGCAAGGACTGTGTTAAGCTGTAAAAATAGTTGTTGCTTATGCCATAATGAATAGACGAGATTGACCACGTGCGCTCCTGGAACAGGGGACGGGACGAATGAAAATGGCCGTCATGTAAAACGTGTATGCCGTCTATCTGTTCAAAGCCTTGGCAGCAAAGTCTCTGGCGGCTCCCTGGTTGACACACATTTCAGAGAAGTATATTTAATATTCTTGAATATGCTCATCTTATCCACCTGCCGGATTGACCGATCGTTGCCGTTGATACGTGATCCAACAAACGCAGGTCGGGTTCAAACACGATATCGTTACTAAGCAGCCCGCCTTCTCCAATGTCTACGCATTCTAGAGATTTCAAAAGGTCGTCTGAAGTGAGTGTGACGGTACCAGTCTTATCATTCCTGTAAAACAGACTGGATTAAAGAAAGGTATAACACTAAATGCATCCACGATAGTGACTTAACAATTCCATTGATGTTTCGAAATAGTTTATTTTTGTTTATAAATATAAAATACATTATAGGTTTATTTTCACATTAAAATAACACCATTAGAAACAATATAAAATACACTTACGCAATAAAGATAATATAGATGTGCCTTGCATTTAGTCGATTTATCTTTTCAATTGCATTGATGGCCTTTTCCATATCTTTCTTCTCATAAACTGCAATGTCCTCCAGCGTTTGAAGTGCGTATTTCTAAACAGCTTTTGTAAGCTGAGCACTAAATTACTGAACATTAGCGCGAACATAATTGCAGGATACATTAAAACTTCCTAATGCGTTCAGTTTTCTCGTTTAAAATCTCGCGAAGATTTTCTTGATTTCCTAATTCCCACTTTCTGCCTCCGCAAACCGCCTATTTTAATCTGAGATAAGACATTTGAAGAAAAAACTGCCTACATGACCAGTCTTATTACTGCAAACGTGTTTTAGTAAACACTAAGTACGCATGCTCAATAAATACACTTATATTTAAACAAAGCAAGTTTGCTCGAACACAAGATAAATCCTCTTACAGCTTGAAGTCATTTCTTTAAGTTAAATGGCAAATTGCCATTTTCCATCGGGTACAACACAGAAACACTAGACCCGACTCACAAAAATACTCAACACGCTAACGTCGACTAAGTCGCCGTGGCGTAGTGGATATCGAGTCTTCCTTATGACCGGGAGGTGAGGGTTCGTTTAACACTATGGAATATTTTTTTAAATCTTCCCCAAGACCCAAGATCAGTTCTTCATAGGAAACGGTCTCGGGAACAGTTCAGTAAGCCTATGGCATTCGATGCAATCAAGTTTAATTCAATCACCCATACTTTTAACTGACCATTCCAAGGCGACGTCCAATCGTGTTTTGATGTTTAGATCTATGTTATTAACCTTGATAAACAAATTAAATATTCGAGATTGCCGTGGTGTAGTGGATGTCGCATACGCCTAGTGACCGGGAGGTCATGCGTTCGACCCCTCTTGTGAGAGGGTTCTTTAGATCTCCCAAAAAATCACCAAATACTGGTTCTTCACAGCAAACGGACTCGAGAGAGGTAAAATAACCCTTAGGCCTTCAATTCAACTAAAATAAATCGGTTTCAATTAAATCAAATAATCACTGCGTCAAACGATAAACTGAGTAAGCAACACCTGAACACCACTTAAATAAATCCTGCGCACATATGGAAATGCGTTCATATTTTTATACGCTGTTTAAGTTTCTAACAGGCGCGTCAGTAACAGGCACAATACGCGCCTAAACTCTTATTGTAATGAATTTTGTTTTTTGCCAACAAATGCGAACAGCAAATTAATAAGACATTCACTAACAGGCATTTTAATTGTGTTACATTTAAAGAAAACGGATCAACAAGATTACCGGTTTCAGGGTGAATTCATATCCGATTTGAATTTTTCTTTCTACATATGTTCAAATTATTATATGTAGAAGCGTGTGTCCTCAACTTCCATCACACAAGTCATCCTGTTACTAGTTAAATGAAGGGCACTCCATTATGCAAGCTTACTCCGAGTTCTTGTACATTGTTTGATGCGAAACAATATTAACTCTTGACTTTATTGTATGCGTTAATGCTTCGCTGCATTTAAATGTATGTACTTTTTCGAATGTAACTTTCCGAGCAATTGGGCTTCATTAGGAAATAGGCCCTATTTCAGATAAGCTGTGCTGAATGTCCAACATGCCTAAGCCAGAATATGTAATTCATTTTCTTTTTTGTTCCATGCGCACATACACAATCATGGAAACGAGAACAAACAGTGGATTCACAATCTTAGATATTTTTATTCATATTTTAAAGAAGTGAAACTCTCGTTTGATACGGTTATTAAACGAGAACAATTCTAATTGATAAGTGCTTGACATAACTGCAGTGGGTATAATTCATCTTTGTTCTGATTGCCTTCCACTGGTCTCTTATTATCAAATTCAAAATGCAGAAATTGGTCTTTAATGATTTAAAGGGTCATTTTCACGTTTCGGTAAATTGACAAAATTGAAAAAAAATGTTTCTGATTCGCAAAATTAGTTAAAGTTATAATATTTGTGTAGACAATAATATTGAACATTTACCATGCTCTAAAATATCCATTATATGCAATTTTCGACAATTTAAAAACCTGAAAATTATAAAGTGTCGCAACGCGAAACGATTGAATAACTTGGAGTGTTATGTTGTTGTCGTTATATTTTGTGATACTACGACGATTGCTTATATAAAGTATAAAATACATCACTCATTGTATGAGCACGGATGGCCGAGTAGTCTAAGCGATAGACTTTTATTCCAGGGGTTGTGGTTCGAGCCCAGTAGAGTGTTACTTTTTTTCTTTCTTTAATTTTATTCTTGTTTTTTTTTACTGGAGCTTTTTCGATCTGGGAATGTTTACATTTATCAATATAATTCATTTAATGACAAACTTCAATACATCCCAAAATCTGTGGAAAAAGCCCCTTTGTGATAAAGTTATCTTTAATACGACAAACACAGGTTCTGCATTTTAAATGTATAAAATGGGCCACTACCTTAAGTTTGTTGTCAAATATAGACCATTATCAGTGCCAAACCAATTTTGTTGTCACGGACTAACTAAACTTTTGTACAGATTCCCTTTAAAATTCTGACTTGGCCCAGATTATAGTCAAACTGTTAGTGATAAGAACACATGAAGGCGGCAATGTTTAGAAGTCTCCTTTATAATTACCTCGTCTTGGCAATACATGTGACGTCTAGTGTACTCGCAGATTAAATTTCGATGGAAAGTGTTAGTCAGCTAACTTGACAATGCCTTTATTTTTATTTATTATAGTACGGGAGCGCGACCCCCCGAACTTTCGACAAGTACATGGTTCAAGCAAATAACTAATGATAAAGTGTTCTGAAATTTTAAGAGGTCGGATATACACTCAACAAAAGTTATAACCGGCCGCTTGATATTTTGGGATATTTAAACTCTGCGTTTAAATATCCCAAAATATCAAGTGGTCGGTTATAACTTTTGTTGAGTAAAGTACATTTTAAATTTTTTTTATTTTTAAAGGGCACTTACGCGATAACGCAGTCGCAAGTTCCATTTTGATAAGGAATCAGATGACTACTGAGTGACCTATTCTTTCAACAGTTGTCTGCTTATCGTCTGATTTAATATTGAACGAGTGCGCATGCGTCAGTTGTGTTGTCCGTCTGAGATTGGTTGTGTCATTGTGAGTGCGCATTTAACAGTGTGAAGTAAGCAGTTGACATCATGAAACTAGAAGTTTAATATTGCATTGAATTAGTCTAGGTTTTAATTGGTAAATCAGCATGACATCATGAAACTAGAAGTTTAATATTGCATTGAATTAGTCTAGGTTTTAATTGGTAAATCAGCATCATGGCTTTTGCGTGCACCGACAAAACAGGATCTGACCATGTTGAAGAATACCTTTGTTCTTCTTGCGAAGAAGAAAGCATATCTCAAGAAGCGGCTAGTTACTGCAAGCTGTGCTCAAAGTTCTATTGTTGCCAATGTGTACAAATCCATGGAAAATTGTTTAAAAAGCATGAAACGTTTGGACGGGACGAACTGAACCAATGGCCTGTTTCGAAAGTAACCCAAGACGTTTTAGAAATTGCAGGGAGCACAGAAATGAAAACTTGAAATTTTATTGCGAAAACCACCGTGTGATGTGTTGTAATTCTTGCGTTTTCTTTAATCATAGGTAAGTAAACATTCGAACGAAGGCTGCTTCTTTTTTATAAAACAGGAGACGACTTTTCCAAGTATATACGTACAATTCACATGATATTTAAAGTACGGAGCTCGATGTAAAGCTTCAAAAGTTAAATATTTTTCGACCGAATTTGTCAGTTTTGTTTCTTGCTTATTTTCATTATTCAAACGCATATTGGCGTATAAAGCATAGGATTTATGATTTTTAAGCATAAATGTTTCTTCAAAAATAAGTTTGATATTTAAATGCCTACAATATGAAATAATATACATTAATGATAATCTATCGATTACATGCATTCTGACAAAATAAACGGAAAAATAAAATATTGTTTGTTTAGCTCAATTGAATTTAAAGCACTAACTACTTATATGAAAAGCTCTCGATATCGTTTTCTGGGTCTAGAACCAGTACTTGGTGTCTTTTGGGGAGATCTTAACAATGCTCTCACAGTGGGGATCGATCCTATGACCTTCCGGTCGCTAAGCGGACACCATATCCATTCTACTACCGCGACCTTATTATGTATATATATTATTTAGTATTATCTATTACTACACTTATTCATTTATTGTCCATCCAGGCAATGCGCTTTTGTTATGCCTATGGATCAATCACATGAAGAAGAATCAACCGACGATTTGCAACATCTTCAAGAAAGGATGGAAACTATTCTTGAAGAGCTGAATCAGCTGCAGAGCAATCAAGAAAGCAGCACCCTAGTTTTGCTTGAATCATACAATGAAAGTTTGCATGAAATTAAAAATGTGAGACACACTATTAATTCTATTTTAAATAAACTTGAAAAGGAGACAATAGAAAAACTGGACGGGATACGCAGCAGTTTATATACATCACTGCGAAATGACGTTGAAAACGCCATAAGACTCAGTTCAAACCTGAGAGACCTCGGAAAAGCAATTCAAGAAATGATGACAAAGGGGAAGGCACTTTCATTCACAGCTTACAAGAATTTTATGGTTAGCATACTTGAATGTGAAAAATATATACAAGATAATTCTAGGATAAAGAAAGTTCAAATTTCTTTTAAAAGAAACACAACGATTGAGGGTTATTTATCCAAAGAACCACGCCTCGGCAGGATTCTTTATAGTAACCAAATTGGGGAAAACCAAGAAATTTGTTTTTTATGCGAAGCTATGTACCATGTGAGAAAATACTATGATAACACAATTGAAATCCGAGGAATGGCTGTCCACGATGGATTAGTTTTCATGACTGATTATAACAACAAGAATGTAAAGTTATTAAACAATGACTATTCTTTGTTAAGTCAATTTGACCTGGATTTCATCCATTTGGTATATGCCATTATTCGCCTAATGAAAAAATAGCCATATCTGGAAAAGGCCGAATTCAGTGTATAGATATAATAAGTGGTAGATCTCTTACAAAATTGTTCAATCACAGCTTTCAATTTTCACACGATTGTTGTGGACTGGCGATCAAAAACGATGACATGTACATTACATCAGGCACAGCCTTGTATCATTACACTCGGAGCGGGACACCAGTGAAGAAGTTGTATGAAGCTTCAGGGGGTTAGATTCGTTTGGTCTTATATATGCCATAAGTATAATTGCTAGACACGTATGACGTTTTAAATGTGTAGATGAAATCAATAGTTACTAATACGAAACTTTCATAAATAACGTGCGCAAGTATCAATACCTCATGCATTCATTCCTTTATAAAACAACATATGTACACACTTAATCTATCTTTCTTACAGTTCAATATTGCGCAGTTAACCGAAGTGGCGACAAGATATTTGTAACGAACTCTAGGAGCGAGCTACTCACGCTGTCCAGGGACGGGACTATACTCTCCATCTTCACGGATCGACAATTACAAAGCCCGACCGCAATACATGTAACAGAGCAGGGACAAGTACTGGTATGTGGGAAAAACACTATCATGCAGGTGGACAGTGAAGGGAAGAAAAAGATTACTGCTCTAGCAATACCAAATGTTAATAACCCATTGTCAATGTGCAGCTTTGGCAAGTGCGTCATTGTAGGATCGAGTAACATTCTTGTACTAAAGATATAGTAATGTAAGTGTATGCATGTATTGCGCATAATTTTTTTGCATGGCAACTATCTGAAAAGAAAATAACATTTAGTAAATAAAGTGTTAATTTTCTGACAATGCACCGATTATATAAATGACAAATAAAATTATTATAATATAATTCTACCTTAAAGTTTCTCGCGTAACACTTGCCTGGTAAATCGTCGCTGGTAGTACGGTAATACATTTTAAATACCGATTAAAATTGTACGCTTAAAATAACCAGACGCAAATCGGAATGCAAATATGTTTTTCTTTGTATGGTAGAGCTATGTTTTTTTTTCTTTTAACGATAAAAATATTATGAACTACGCTTATAACATTGATTTATTTAATGTTTTCACTTTTCTGTTCGCAAATTCATTTACGATTGCAAATAACAGTATTGTGTTGGTTTGTTTTGTTTATTTTTAAATATTTCATGATTGTTCTGTGTATACTTCAAGAAAATGTTTTGTCAATATAGTTGTTCATGATGTTCTCCGCTCGAAAGACCTTTTGTAAAGTACTGCATGCTTATCTGTTTCTTTAAATACATAACTTTTTAAATAAATCGTCTTCATCTTAAGACTCGTTGAATTAAATCAATTTGGTATTGACGTCGACAGACGGAAAAATCACTCAGGCTCTCACAATTAAGCTGCCATTAAATTATATGAATAGGAAAATTTGTTTAACTCCAAAACCCATACTTTCTACAAGACTTTGCAGAAATTTTTAGTTTTGTAGGAGATACATATTCTCAGGCACTAAGCGCTTTGAACATACACACAAATAACATAATTGGTTATGGGCGAAATGTTTCAGCTATTTAAATTTTATTGAAGCTGTGTCCCTTTAAATCTACAGACCCTAAAAGCAACAGGGCAGAAGAAAGACGGATCGTAAAAGTGTACAGTATGTCAAGCAAATTAATCACCAATTTTCCGAAAAATATAAACCCGTTAAAGGCTGAAAAGATTGCTGGTGTTTAGTAAAATTAAAGTTTTTTAAGAATATCGTTAAACATTTCAAATAGGTAAATGAGAAATTCAAGCTTATTTATCAAACTTTGTATCGTGTATTTTTTGTTATTGCTTTTCTTTCTTATAGCCATTGATCCCTATAAACTTCACCCGCTGGAAAGAAGCCTTACTATTCAATGTGGTATATTTATTTATTGCAAAGACACCATTGCCAAAGTGTGGAAGATAAAGGTTTCGATAACACAACAAGAAGTAGCTCTTCCGATTCAAAAACCTCTGAAAGTTGATATTTGACAACATTGACGCTGTAAACGGGGATAATAGCTATTGTATCCACACAGCAGAAATAAAACTGGTGTAAGAGTCACTATATGCAAAGTGAATTTTAACCGCACTAGCAGGAGAATGACCTTACTTAAGCACGTGGCCTTTCAATATGGATGTTAAGCTTATTGGTTAACATCGATCGCACCAAAGCCTTGGGCTTAATGAGATACGCTAATGTCCGTTTCCTGTGAAGGAACAATACTTAGTTTCTTTGAACATATCTCGAGAACGCTATACGGTTGCAACGCGGAGACTGCATATCCACTGCTCCTTTAATATTAATGCGAAGAATTGCCAACCAGTGTGACAAAGCACACAAGTAAGAGCTTAAGGTATTAGAACTCTTACTCGGCATTTTTATTTCCTGTTCTTTCTTCGCATATTTCATATTGCCATAGTATTATGTATCCCTTTTGCAAAGCGAGTTCTCCACACACAAAAAGTGATTTTTCCATATGACAAAATAAATATGAAAAAAATGTTTAAATATTGGAATAACAATATATTTTGATATAAAATTATTATGTTCTACTTGTTATAAAAAAAATGTAGCTGCTCGGAAACATTGTGACTACTGTTATAATTGTTCCGTTTCAGTGAAAGCAACTTCTCACGGCGTATAGCAACTCAGTATACAAGGTGCACTACTTGTATACGGATTTTGCACCACTAATGACAAACACACAATTTACAGTAGGTGTTGGGGTCTGAAAAGTTACTTAGCCGATCATCTTGGTACTCGTTTCAGTTTAAACATGCCATCATAAAATAAGTCAATCTCAATTTCTTTTAAAAGTAATTTCTTGCTGCATTATTTAGGCCAAAAATTGTGCTTAAAACCACATAACACGATTAGCATAATTTTCAGAAATCAATATTGCTATTAATTTGATACTTTTTCAATAATTGTGATAATTGTATGTCCCGTTAGGGTGCTTTATAGCAGTCGCACTGTCTGTGTCTGTCTGTCTTTCTGTCTGTCTGTCTGTCTGTCTGTCTGTCTGTCTGTCTGTCTGTCTGTCTGTCTGTCTGTCTGTCTGTCTGTCTGTCTGTCTGTCGGTCGATCGGTCTGTCGGTCTGTCGGTCTGTCTGTCGGTCTGTCTGTCTGTCTGTTTTACCGTTCGTCCACCATTCTGTTTTCGGAGTTTTCATCCTTAACGCTTTCAGGAATTTACCTTCTTTCTTGGTATGTTATTCTACCTTTCTTACTTACAGATCAAGTTTAAGTTTCGTTCCAGTTGATGATGACGAATATTTGGAAATTGACTCTTTCAAATTTTCTCTAGAATAACAGTTTTTTTTTACCAAACGCTCAAACCTAATTGTTTGTGTTTGCGGATCGTTTTTGTTTTGTTTCGGTCCATTGTCTTTTACGAAAGTACAGGCCTTGGACTGAAATTTATTATTTAGAAGAACACCTTTCAGGATATTTTTCCGAATCGCTTTCAGACACGGACTTTACTTTTCGAGTGTACGTCTACCTACATGAGGTACAGATCAAGTTTTAGTGTCGTTCCGATCATGCGGGCCTTCGACTTAGCAATTTTCTATAAAAGTACCACTGTTCCAGATTATTGTTTAAGAAACACTTTCAGATGCTTACCTGCGTTTGTGAGTCTTTCTTTATGACGTTCCGATCAAGGCTGAGTTTTGTTCTTTTCGATTGATATTTGACCTAGAAAAGTGTCTTGAAAAGTTCTAATAAGAACAGTTTCCCTCCATTGTTTGCCTATACACTTTCAAATATTGACCTGATTGTGGAACTATATATCATATATATAATTTGCTACGTGTTGCCGATTTCAGCAAAATCGCAGACATACGTTGGCCTTTGGCTCAACCTGAACTTGACCAAGCATATTTTGGCCTAAGTCGAGTAGGGAGCATTACTTTTCACAAATACAGCTCTTGTTTGACTCTGTGATAAAATTTGTAAAATTGGCAATTTACCAAATAAATTGATTAACATTGGTGGAGCTTTGAGATAAAAGAGGAATGTGATGAGTGTAAAACATGTAATGAAAGCAATGCAACAGATTTAAATTTAAATTATTTGACAGGACAAATGCACAAACAGTTTTAGATTTATAAAAAGTAGTTATAAGAAAATATATATTTTTGATCATGAATTTATAATGTCAGTTAGAATGTTGATTACCCTATACCAACTATGCTGAATCACCCTTAATATATTTTGTACAATTTAAAAGTAAACTATGTCTAGCATAAACTAAGTTATATTGTTCCTAATACACTGCTAATAATGTTTAAACATGATCCCAATGAGAGAAACTAAATAAGAATTATTTCTTTCGTTTCAATCCTTTTCTGATATCTAATGTATTGTGTATTTTGGCATTGTGTACTTGCCAAACGAAATAAATATGTTTAAACTAAGAGTAGACAATGAACATATTTGAATACCTAAACATGGGGTTATTTGATCTGTACCGTTTGACGTAAATACAGGGAATGGATATTCAATATAGCTTTTTACATTTGTTTAGTTGTTTAAAGATTTCAAATATTTTAATTAAACCAAAGAATGGTTTAAGGTTTGTTACTTCCACTAAACTTGAGCGGACAATGTTTTCAACAAAAAGATCAATGCAGTCAAACTAAAATGTACCAATAGCATACTAAAAATGAGCATGTTCATAGAGCTGTGATTGCGCTCTACCCATTTATATATTGATTTATGAAACATGTATAACATTGAGCTATGTTGACATCCCAGTGGTCCATTCGCGCCATACAGGGTGTTTTAAATTGATTATTGTGATGTCAAGCAGTAGTAGCATTACTGTGTCATTACATTGACCTGTGTTGTGTTGTGTTTGAATGATGTTGACACGATGGTCACGATTGTGTTGGGTCAAAATGACGCAAGAAAAAAAATCTTCTCTCAAATACAAATCATTCTCAATTTGTTTCGTAAAATGCAGAAATCTGCCTCAATGGAATTCCCTTATGTAGGTACTATAATGCGCTTTTGAAAGAGTAGCAATTAAATGATTAAAAGCATACATAGTTTAGAAGCTAGTAATTATACACTTTATGTGCACCATACCGTTGTTTATACACCGACCTTTACTAGTAATAACGACGTGATATACATTCTATATATAATATGGATCGCATAGTAGCAAACTCTACCTTCAGCGTAGCCTTCTGTAATCGATGACATGCGAAAGTTAATTCCTTCTTGGTTCAATATACAGTTGCATTGTTTGATGAATATCTTAACCGTTAACAAGCTACTTTCCAATATATTAACCTACATGTTTGGAAATATAATGCCATAACCTTAACCAATTGGGTTTTAACTCAAAATATTTACTATAGAAAAATTAACACGCCGATGACATTGAGGCTGCCATCTATGCTCGGAACCTGCTACATCTCTTCGTGGAAGTTGCATAGCGGAAACGAGCTCATGCTATTGTTTGCCGCTTAGCGTCATTTCAGACGTCGTAATGTTAGGCTATCCATAAAGAACGGATATATAAAAAAGCCCAAGATAAAAAAATTATGCTACTTTAGATTACACCATTTAAGAATAAATATCATTAAACAAAAGCCCTCTCCCATCATTTTGTTCTGAATAATTATATTTATCAAATTAAGTTCGAATATTAAAGAATGGATTGTCTAATTACGAGGACCAAACATATCCATAACTTTCAAACGTTCAAACATAAAAGATCACGGGACCTCTTTAAAAAAGGTGTCTAAGCTTAGTATGTATCCAATAAATATTGTATATTCATGTCTGGTTTAAGCAAACGACAAAATATAGATTGAATATCGATTAGAAAATAGGTCAAATATAATACACTCGTCGCAATTCTTTTGTTAAGAGGCACAAACGAGGTAATATAATCGCATGTAGTTTATTTTAATTAGGAATCATAGGACACGATGTTTATATATTGAACGACGTGCGCATTTGAAAGACGCGTTGCCTGGCCAATAATCGATAATATAAACATTTGAATGCGCATTCAAACAGTGTTCTGTTAACTGTTAATAGTGTTACAACATACGTTTTATAGATCAGGACTTCACTGGTTAAGTAGCAACATGGCAACTGCGTGTACAGACAATAAAGGATCTGATCATGTTATAGAATACTGCTGTTCCTCTTGCAAACCGCCTATTTTAATCTGAGATAAGACATTTGAAGAAAAAACTGCCTACATGACCAGTCTTATTACTGCAAACGTGTTTTAGTAAACACTAAGTACGCATGCTCAATAAATACACTTATATTTAAACAAAGCAAGTTTGCTCGAACACAAGATAAATCCTCTTACAGCTTGAAGTCATTTCTTTAAGTTAAATGGCAAATTGCCATTTTCCATCGGGTACAACACAGAAACACTAGACCCGACTCACAAAAATACTCAACACGCTAACGTCGACTAAGTCGCCGTGGCGTAGTGGATATCGAGTCTTCCTTATGACCGGGAGGTGAGGGTTCGTTTAACACTATGGAATATTTTTTTAAATCTTCCCCAAGACCCAAGATCAGTTCTTCATAGGAAACGGTCTCGGGAACAGTTCAGTAAGCCTATGGCATTCGATGCAATCAAGTTTAATTCAATCACCCATACTTTTAACTGACCATTCCAAGGCGACGTCCAATCGTGTTTTGATGTTTAGATCTATGTTATTAACCTTGATAAACAAATTAAATATTCGAGATTGCCGTGGTGTAGTGGATGTCGCATACGCCTAGTGACCGGGAGGTCATGCGTTCGACCCCTCTTGTGAGAGGGTTCTTTAGATCTCCCAAAAAATCACCAAATACTGGTTCTTCACAGCAAACGGACTCGAGAGAGGTAAAATAACCCTTAGGCCTTCAATTCAACTAAAATAAATCGGTTTCAATTAAATCAAATAATCACTGCGTCAAACGATAAACTGAGTAAGCAACACCTGAACACCACTTAAATAAATCCTGCGCACATATGGAAATGCGTTCATATTTTTATACGCTGTTTAAGTTTCTAACAGGCGCGTCAGTAACAGGCACAATACGCGCCTAAACTCTTATTGTAATGAATTTTGTTTTTTGCCAACAAATGCGAACAGCAAATTAATAAGACATTCACTAACAGGCATTTTAATTGTGTTACATTTAAAGAAAACGGATCAACAAGATTACCGGTTTCAGGGTGAATTCATATCCGATTTGAATTTGTCTTTCTACATATGTTCAAATTATTATATGTAGAAGCGTGTGTCCTCAACTTCCATCACACAAGTCATCCTGTTACTAGTTAAATGAAGGGCACTCCATTATGCAAGCTTACTCCGAGTTCTTGTACATTGTTTGATGCGAAACAATATTAACTCTTGACTTTATTGTATGCGTTAATGCTTCGCTGCATTTAAATGTATGTACTTTTTCGAATGTAACTTTCCGAGCAATTGGGCTTCATTAGGAAATAGGCCCTATTTCAGATAAGCTGTGCTGAATGTCCAACATGCCTAAGCCAGAATATGTAATTCATTTTCTTTTTTGTTCCATGCGCACATACACAATCATGGAAACGAGAACAAACAGTGGATTCACAATCTTAGATATTTTTATTCATATTTTAAAGAAGTGAAACTCTCGTTTGATACGGTTATTAAACGAGAACAATTCTAATTGATAAGTGCTTGACATAACTGCAGTGGGTATAATTCATCTTTGTTCTGATTGCCTTCCACTGGTCTCTTATTATCAAATTCAAAATGCAGAAATTGGTCTTTAATGATTTAAAGGGTCATTTTCACGTTTCGGTAAATTGACAAAATTGAAAAAAAATGTTTCTGATTCGCAAAATTAGTTAAAGTTATAATATTTGTGTAGACAATAATATTGAACATTTACCATGCTCTAAAATATCCATTATATGCAATTTTCGACAATTTAAAAACCTGAAAATTATAAAGTGTCGCAACGCGAAACGATTGAATAACTTGGAGTGTTATGTTGTTGTCGTTATATTTTGTGATACTACGACGATTGCTTATATAAAGTATAAAATACATCACTCATTGTATGAGCACGGATGGCCGAGTAGTCTAAGCGATAGACTTTTATTCCAGGGGTTGTGGTTCGAGCCCAGTAGAGTGTTACTTTTTTTCTTTCTTTAATTTTATTCTTGTTTTTTTTTACTGGAGCTTTTTCGATCTGGGAATGTTTACATTTATCAATATAATTCATTTAATGACAAACTTCAATACATCCCAAAATCTGTGGAAAAAGCCCCTTTGTGATAAAGTTATCTTTAATACGACAAACACAGGTTCTGCATTTTAAATGTATAAAATGGGCCACTACCTTAAGTTTGTTGTCAAATATAGACCATTATCAGTGCCAAACCAATTTTGTTGTCACGGACTAACTAAACTTTTGTACAGATTCCCTTTAAAATTCTGACTTGGCCCAGATTATAGTCAAACTGTTAGTGATAAGAACACATGAAGGCGGCAATGTTTAGAAGTCTCCTTTATAATTACCTCGTCTTGGCAATACATGTGACGTCTAGTGTACTCGCAGATTAAATTTCGATGGAAAGTGTTAGTCAGCTAACTTGACAATGCCTTTATTTTTATTTATTATAGTACGGGAGCGCGACCCCCCGAACTTTCGACAAGTACATGGTTCAAGCAAATAACTAATGATAAAGTGTTCTGAAATTTTAAGAGGTCGGATATACACTCAACAAAAGTTATAACCGGCCGCTTGATATTTTGGGATATTTAAACTCTGCGTTTAAATATCCCAAAATATCAAGTGGTCGGTTATAACTTTTGTTGAGTAAAGTACATTTTAATTTTTTTTTATTTTTAAAGGGCACTTACGCGATAACGCAGTCGCAAGTTCCATTTTGATAAGGAATCAGATGACTACTGAGTGACCTATTCTTTCAACAGTTGTCTGCTTATCGTCTGATTTAATATTGAACGAGTGCGCATGCGTCAGTTGTGTTGTCCGTCTGAGATTGGTTGTGTCATTGTGAGTGCGCATTTAACAGTGTGAAGTAAGCAGTTGACATCATGAAACTAGAAGTTTAATATTGCATTGAATTAGTCTAGGTTTTAATTGGTAAATCAGCATGACATCATGAAACTAGAAGTTTAATATTGCATTGAATTAGTCTAGGTTTTAATTGGTAAATCAGCATCATGGCTTTTGCGTGCACCGACAAAACAGGATCTGACCATGTTGAAGAATACCTTTGTTCTTCTTGCGAAGAAGAAAGCATATCTCAAGAAGCGGCTAGTTACTGCAAGCTGTGCTCAAAGTTCTATTGTTGCCAATGTGTACAAATCCATGGAAAATTGTTTAAAAAGCATGAAACGTTTGGACGGGACGAACTGAACCAATGGCCTGTTTCGAAAGTAACCCAAGACGTTTTAGAAATTGCAGGGAGCACAGAAATGAAAACTTGAAATTTTATTGCGAAAACCACCGTGTGATGTGTTGTAATTCTTGCGTTTTCTTTAATCATAGGTAAGTAAACATTCGAACGAAGGCTGCTTCTTTTTTATAAAACAGGAGACGACTTTTCCAAGTATATACGTACAATTCACATGATATTTAAAGTACGGAGCTCGATGTAAAGCTTCAAAAGTTAAATATTTTTCGACCGAATTTGTCAGTTTTGTTTCTTGCTTATTTTCATTATTCAAACGCATATTGGCGTATAAAGCATAGGATTTATGATTTTTAAGCATAAATGTTTCTTCAAAAATAAGTTTGATATTTAAATGCCTACAATATGAAATAATATACATTAATGATAATCTATCGATTACATGCATTCTGACAAAATAAACGGAAAAATAAAATATTGTTTGTTTAGCTCAATTGAATTTAAAGCACTAACTACTTATATGAAAAGCTCTCGATATCGTTTTCTGGGTCTAGAACCAGTACTTGGTGTCTTTTGGGGAGATCTTAACAATGCTCTCACAGTGGGGATCGATCCTATGACCTTCCGGTCGCTAAGCGGACACCATATCCATTCTACTACCGCGACCTTATTATGTATATATATTATTTAGTATTATCTATTACTACACTTATTCATTTATTGTCCATCCAGGCAATGCGCTTTTGTTATGCCTATGGATCAATCACATGAAGAAGAATCAACCGACGATTTGCAACATCTTCAAGAAAGGATGGAAACTATTCTTGAAGAGCTGAATCAGCTGCAGAGCAATCAAGAAAGCAGCACCCTAGTTTTGCTTGAATCATACAATGAAAGTTTGCATGAAATTAAAAATGTGAGACACACTATTAATTCTATTTTAAATAAACTTGAAAAGGAGACAATAGAAAAACTGGACGGGATACGCAGCAGTTTATATACATCACTGCGAAATGACGTTGAAAACGCCATAAGACTCAGTTCAAACCTGAGAGACCTCGGAAAAGCAATTCAAGAAATGATGACAAAGGGGAAGGCACTTTCATTCACAGCTTACAAGAATTGTATGGTTAGCATACTTGAATGTGAAAAATATATACAAGATAATTCTAGGATAAAGAAAGTTCAAATTTCTTTTAAAAGAAACACAACGATTGAGGGTTATTTATCCAAAGAACCACGCCTCGGCAGGATTCTTTATAGTAACCAAATTGGGGAAAACCAAGAAATTTGTTTTTTATGCGAAGCTATGTACCATGTGAGAAAATACTATGATAACACAATTGAAATCCGAGGAATGGCTGTCCACGATGGATTAGTTTTCATGACTGATTATAACAACAAGAATGTAAAGTTATTAAACAATGACTATTCTTTGTTAAGTCAATTTGACCTGGATTTCATCCATTTGGTATATGCCATTATTCGCCTAATGAAAAAATAGCCATATCTGGAAAAGGCCGAATTCAGTGTATAGATATAATAAGTGGTAGATCTCTTACAAAATTGTTCAATCACAGCTTTCAATTTTCACACGATTGTTGTGGACTGGCGATCAAAAACGATGACATGTACATTACATCAGGCACAGCCTTGTATCATTACACTCGGAGCGGGACACCAGTGAAGAAGTTGTATGAAGCTTCAGGGGGTTAGATTCGTTTGGTCTTATATATGCCATAAGTATAATTGCTAGACACGTATGACGTTTTAAATGTGTAGATGAAATCAATAGTTACTAATACGAAACTTTCATAAATAACGTGCGCAAGTATCAATACCTCATGCATTCATTCCTTTATAAAACAACATATGTACACACTTAATCTATCTTTCTTACAGTTCAATATTGCGCAGTTAACCGAAGTGGCGACAAGATATTTGTAACGAACTCTAGGAGCGAGCTACTCACGCTGTCCAGGGACGGGACTATACTCTCCATCTTCACGGATCGACAATTACAAAGCCCGACCGCAATACATGTAACAGAGCAGGGACAAGTACTGGTATGTGGGAAAAACACTATCATGCAGGTGGACAGTGAAGGGAAGAAAAAGATTACTGCTCTAGCAATACCAAATGTTAATAACCCATTGTCAATGTGCAGCTTTGGCAAGTGCGTCATTGTAGGATCGAGTAACATTCTTGTACTAAAGATAGAGTAATGTAAGTGTATGCATGTATTGCGCATAATTTTTTTGCATGGCAACTATCTGAAAAGAAAATAACATTTAGTAAATAAAGTGTTAATTTTCTGACAATGCACCGATTATATAAATGACAAATAAAATTATTATAATATAATTCTACCTTAAAGTTTCTCGCGTAACACTTGCCTGGTAAATCGTCGCTGGTAGTACGGTAATACATTTTAAATACCGATTAAAATTGTACGCTTAAAATAACCAGACGCAAATCGGAATGCAAATATGTTTTTCTTTGTATGGTAGAGCTATGTTTTTTTTTCTTTTAACGATAAAAATATTATGAACTACGCTTATAACATTGATTTATTTAATGTTTTCACTTTTCTGTTCGCAAATTCATTTACGATTGCAAATAACAGTATTGTGTTGGTTTGTTTTGTTTATTTTTAAATATTTCATGATTGTTCTGTGTATACTTCAAGAAAATGTTTTGTCAATATAGTTGTTCATGATGTTCTCCGCTCGAAAGACCTTTTGTAAAGTACTGCATGCTTATCTGTTTCTTTAAATACATAACTTTTTAAATAAATCGTCTTCATCTTAAGACTCGTTGAATTAAATCAATTTGGTATTGACGTCGACAGACGGAAAAATCACTCAGGCTCTCACAATTAAGCTGCCATTAAATTATATGAATAGGAAAATTTGTTTAACTCCAAAACCCATACTTTCTACAAGACTTTGCAGAAATTTTTAGTTTTGTAGGAGATACATATTCTCAGGCACTAAGCGCTTTGAACATACACACAAATAACATAATTGGTTATGGGCGAAATGTTTCAGCTATTTAAATTTTATTGAAGCTGTGTCCCTTTAAATCTACAGACCCTAAAAGCAACAGGGCAGAAGAAAGACGGATCGTAAAAGTGTACAGTATGTCAAGCAAATTAATCACCAATTTTCCGAAAAATATAAACCCGTTAAAGGCTGAAAAGATTGCTGGTGTTTAGTAAAATTAAAGTTTTTTAAGAATATCGTTAAACATTTCAAATAGGTAAATGAGAAATTCAAGCTTATTTATCAAACTTTGTATCGTGTATTTTTTGTTATTGCTTTTCTTTCTTATAGCCATTGATCCCTATAAACTTCACCCGCTGGAAAGAAGCCTTACTATTCAATGTGGTATATTTATTTATTGCAAAGACACCATTGCCAAAGTGTGGAAGATAAAGGTTTCGATAACACAACAAGAAGTAGCTCTTCCGATTCACAAACCTCTGAAAGTTGATATTTGACAACATTGACGCTGTAAACGGGGATAATAGCTATTGTATCCACACAGCAGAAATAAAACTGGTGTAAGAGTCACTATATGCAAAGTGAATTTTAACCGCACTAGCAGGAGAATGACCTTACTTAAGCACGTGGCCTTTCAATATGGATGTTAAGCTTATTGGTTAACATCGATCGCACCAAAGCCTTGGGCTTAATGAGATACGCTAATGTCCGTTTCCTGTGAAGGAACAATACTTAGTTTCTTTGAACATATCTCGAGAACGCTATACGGTTGCAACGCGGAGACTGCATATCCACTGCTCCTTTAATATTAATGCGAAGAATTGCCAACCAGTGTGACAAAGCACACAAGTAAGAGCTTAAGGTATTAGAACTCTTACTCGGCATTTTTATTTCCTGTTCTTTCTTCGCATATTTCATATTGCCATAGTATTATGTATCCCTTTTGCAAAGCGAGTTCTCCACACACAAAAAGTGATTTTTCCATATGACAAAATAAATATGAAAAAAATGTTTAAATATTGGAATAACAATATATTTTGATATAAAATTATTATGTTCTACTTGTTATAAAAAAAATGTAGCTGCTCGGAAACATTGTGACTACTGTTATAATTGTTCCGTTTCAGTGAAAGCAACTTCTCACGGCGTATAGCAACTCAGTATACAAGGTGCACTACTTGTATACGGATTTTGCACCACTAATGACAAACACACAATTTACAGTAGGTGTTGGGGTCTGAAAAGTTACTTAGCCGATCATCTTGGTACTCGTTTCAGTTTAAACATGCCATCATAAAATAAGTCAATCTCAATTTCTTTTAAAAGTAATTTCTTGCTGCATTATTTAGGCCAAAAATTGTGCTTAAAACCACATAACACGATTAGCATAATTTTCAGAAATCAATATTGCTATTAATTTGATACTTTTTCAATAATTGTGATAATTGTATGTCCCGTTAGGGTGCTTTATAGCAGTCGCACTGTCTGTGTCTGTCTGTCTTTCTGTCTGTCTGTCTGTCTGTCTGTCTGTCTGTCTGTCTGTCTGTCTGTCTGTCTGTCTGTCTGTCTGTCTGTCTGTCTGTCGGTCGATCGGTCTGTCGGTCTGTCGGTCTGTCTGTCGGTCTGTCTGTCTGTCTGTTTTACCGTTCGTCCACCATTCTGTTTTCGGAGTTTTCATCCTTAACGCTTTCAGGAATTTACCTTCTTTCTTGGTATGTTATTCTACCTTTCTTACTTACAGATCAAGTTTAAGTTTCGTTCCAGTTGATGATGACGAATATTTGGAAATTGACTCTTTCAAATTTTCTCTAGAATAACAGTTTTTTTTTACCAAACGCTCAAACCTAATTGTTTGTGTTTGCGGATCGTTTTTGTTTTGTTTCGGTCCATTGTCTTTTACGAAAGTACAGGCCTTGGACTGAAATTTATTATTTAGAAGAACACCTTTCAGGATATTTTTCCGAATCGCTTTCAGACACGGACTTTACTTTTCGAGTGTACGTCTACCTACATGAGGTACAGATCAAGTTTTAGTGTCGTTCCGATCATGCGGGCCTTCGACTTAGCAATTTTCTATAAAAGTACCACTGTTCCAGATTATTGTTTAAGAAACACTTTCAGATGCTTACCTGCGTTTGTGAGTCTTTCTTTATGACGTTCCGATCAAGGCTGAGTTTTGTTCTTTTCGATTGATATTTGACCTAGTAAAGTGTCTTGAAAAGTTCTAATAAGAACAGTTTCCCTCCATTGTTTGCCTATACACTTTCAAATATTGACCTGATTGTGGAACTATATATCATATATATAATTTGCTACGTGTTGCCGATTTCAGCAAAATCGCAGACATACGTTGGCCTTTGGCTCAACCTGAACTTGACCAAGCATATTTTGGCCTAAGTCGAGTAGGGAGCATTACTTTTCACAAATACAGCTCTTGTTTGACTCTGTGATAAAATTTGTAAAATTGGCAATTTACCAAATAAATTGATTAACATTGGTGGAGCTTTGAGATAAAAGAGGAATGTGATGAGTGTAAAACATGTAATGAAAGCAATGCAACAGATTTAAATTTAAATTATTTGACAGGACAAATGCACAAACAGTTTTAGATTTATAAAAAGTAGTTATAAGAAAATATATATTTTTGATCATGAATTTATAATGTCAGTTAGAATGTTGATTACCCTATACCAACTATGCTGAATCACCCTTAATATATTTTGTACAATTTAAAAGTAAACTATGTCTAGCATAAACTAAGTTATATTGTTCCTAATACACTGCTAATAATGTTTAAACATGATCCCAATGAGAGAAACTAAATAAGAATTATTTCTTTCGTTTCAATCCTTTTCTGATATCTAATGTATTGTGTATTTTGGCATTGTGTACTTGCCAAACGAAATAAATATGTTTAAACTAAGAGTAGACAATGAACATATTTGAATACCTAAACATGGGGTTATTTGATCTGTACCGTTTGACGTAAATACAGGGAATGGATATTCAATATAGCTTTTTACATTTGTTTAGTTGTTTAAAGATTTCAAATATTTTAATTAAACCAAAGAATGGTTTAAGGTTTGTTACTTCCACTAAACTTGAGCGGACAATGTTTTCAACAAAAAGATCAATGCAGTCAAACTAAAATGTACCAATAGCATACTAAAAATGAGCATGTTCATAGAGCTGTGATTGCGCTCTACCCATTTATATATTGATTTATGAAACATGTATAACATTGAGCTATGTTGACATCCCAGTGGTCCATTCGCGCCATACAGGGTGTTTTAAATTGATTATTGTGATGTCAAGCAGTAGTAGCATTACTGTGTCATTACATTGACCTGTGTTGTGTTGTGTTTGAATGATGTTGACACGATGGTCACGATTGTGTTGGGTCAAAATGACGCAAGAAAAAAAATCTTCTCTCAAATACAAATCATTCTCAATTTGTTTCGTAAAATGCAGAAATCTGCCTCAATGGAATTCCCTTATGTAGGTACTATAATGCGCTTTTGAAAGAGTAGCAATTAAATGATTAAAAGCATACATAGTTTAGAAGCTAGTAATTATACACTTTATGTGCACCATACCGTTGTTTATACACCGACCTTTACTAGTAATAACGATGTGATATACATTCTATATATAATATGGATCGCATAGTAGCAAACTCTACCTTCAGCGTAGCCTTCTGTAATCGATGACATGCGAAAGTTAATTCCTTCTTGGTTCAATATACAGTTGCATTGTTTGATGAATATCTTAACCGTTAACAAGCTACTTTCCAATATATTAACCTACATGTTTGGAAATATAATGCCATAACCTTAACCAATTGGGTTTTAACTCAAAATATTTACTATAGAAAAATTAACACGCCGATGACATTGAGGCTGCCATCTATGCTCGGAACCTGCTACATCTCTTCGTGGAAGTTGCATAGCGGAAACGAGCTCATGCTATTGTTTGCCGCTTAGCGTCATTTCAGACGTCGTAATGTTAGGCTATCCATAAAGAACGGATATATAAAAAAGCCCAAGATAAAAAAATTATGCTACTTTAGATTACACCATTTAAGAATAAATATCATTAAACAAAAGCCCTCTCCCATCATTTTGTTCTGAATAATTATATTTATCAAATTAAGTTCGAATATTAAAGAATGGATTGTCTAATTACGAGGACCAAACATATCCATAACTTTCAAACGTTCAAACATAAAAGATCACGGGACCTCTTTAAAAAAGGTGTCTAAGCTTAGTATGTATCCAATAAATATTGTATATTCATGTCTGGTTTAAGCAAACGACAAAATATAGATTGAATATCGATTAGAAAATAGGTCAAATATAATACACTCGTCGCAATTCTTTTGTTAAGAGGCACAAACGAGGTAATATAATCGCATGTAGTTTATTTTAATTAGGAATCATAGGACACGATGTTTATATATTGAACGACGTGCGCATTTGAAAGACGCGTTGCCTGGCCAATAATCGATAATATAAACATTTGAATGCGCATTCAAACAGTGTTCTGTTAACTGTTAATAGTGTTACAACATACGTTTTATAGATCAGGACTTCACTGGTTAAGTAGCAACATGGCAACTGCGTGTACAGACAATAAAGGATCTGATCATGTTATAGAATACTGCTGTTCCTCTTGTGAAGAAGACGCGATTTCTCAGGAAGCGGCTTATTACTGCAAGCTGTGCTCAAAGTTTTATTGTTGCCAATGTGTAAAATTCCATGGAAAATTGTTTAAAAAGCATGAAACGTACGGACAGGATGAATCAGATCAATGGCCTGTTTCGAAAGTAACCCAGGATGTTCTAGAAAAATGCAGGGAACATAAAGATGAACACTTCAAATTTTACTGCGAGGACCACCGTCTGCTGTGTTGTAATTCTTGCGTCGTGTTTAATCATAGGTAACTTTACCTTGCAATTAAGCCATCACTAGTATTATAATACAGGAGACAACTTTGTCAAGTATACATGTAAAATGTACATGCACTTTCAACCAAGTGCGCAACTCTTTATAAAGCTCTATGAAATTAAACACTGTGTATTACCAATACGTCCGTTTGGCCTATTTGCTTATATAAATAATGAAAATATAATGTATCTGTCATTGGAAATATGATTTTAAGTTTAAACAGACCTTTAAAAAGCTTGTGTAAGATTTAAATGCCAACATTATAAAAATTATGTATTAATGTAAATCGATCGATAACATTATTCGACATAATTAAAGATAATATAAATGTTTTGTTGTTGTTTTTTTTTATTTAAACTGCATTTATTTATTAATCCTGACTTCAGGAAATGTGCCTCTGTTATTAACATCGATCAATCACATGAAGAAGAAATAACCGAAGATTTGCAACAACTTCAAGTCGAGATTGAAACAATGCTTGAACAACTGAAGCAGCTACAGGACGATCAGGAAATAAACATCACTGTTTTGCTTGAATCATACAATAAAAGTTTGCAAGAAATAAAAAATACGAGGTACACAATCAATTCCATTTTAAATAAACTCGAAAATGACACAGTACAAAAACTGGACGGTGTACTTAACAGTTTAAATACATCACTAAGAAAGGACGTTGAACACACCAAAAGACTCAGTTCAAACCTGAGAGACCTCGGGAAAGCAATTCAAGAAATGATGACAAAGGGGAAGGAACTTTCATTCATAGCTTACAAGAATTGTATGGTCAGCGTATGTGAAGGTAAAAAATATATACACGATAATTCTAGGATTAAGGAAATAAAAATCTCTTTTCAAACAAACACATCGATTGACAGGTTTTTATCCAAAGAACCAAACCTCGGCATGATTGTTCAAAGTAACCAAGTTGAGGAAAATCAAAAAATCAGTTTTGTAGATAAGACTTTTTACCGTGTTGGTAAAGACACTGATAAAGCGACTGAAATCCGCGGAATGTGTGTTCACAATGGACTAGTATTCGTGACGGATTACAACAACAAGAATGTAAAGCTATTAAACAGTGACTACTCTGTGTCATGCCAAATTGACCTGGATTTTCAGCCTTTTGGCATATGCCATTATTATCCATTAGCTTGTCGGTATGGTCGAATATTGGTAGCAATTTCCGGGAAAGGTCGAATACAGTGTGTAAGCACAAGAGATGGTGATCTCTGTATCGAACCAAAATATAACTTTAATTTTTTACACGATTGTTGCGGAATAGCGATCAATAGCGAAGACATGTACATCACATCAGGCTCCGCTTTGTACCACTACACTCGGCAAGGGACACCAGTAAAGAAGTTGTATGAAGCTTAAGGAGGTTAGTTTATTTTTGCCCTATATGAGGCATAAATATAATGCATTGATATATATATAGTTTGACATCAATGACAACAATAATTACTTATACGAAAAGAGTTCATTGATAGCTTGTGAACGTATAAATATAAACATACACTTTATCATTCTTGCAGTTTACTATTGCGCAGTTAACCAAGTTGGTGACAAGATATTTGTAACGGTTACGAAAAGTTGGTGCAATCTAATTACACTGTCTAGGGACGGCACTCAACTCTCGTTCTTTACGAATCGACTTCCACAAAGCCCGACCGATGTGCTTGTAAGCCCGACCGTGCTTGTTACAGAAAATGGACAAGTCCTGGTCTGCGGGAAAAACATCATTATACAGGTGGACAGTGAAGGGAAGAAGATGATTACTACTCTAGCAATCCCACAAGTTGATAATCCATTGTCAATGTGCAGCGGAGGGAATTCTGTAATTGTAGGATCGAGTAACATTCTTGTACTAAAGATACAGTGATGCAAGAATATGCATTTCACGAATTGAGTATCATTGTGTGCATGTCGTCCACGTATAAACTGTCCGAAAAATATAACTTAGCGATTACAGATTTTTATACAAATCACCCAACGATAAAAAGCAGAGAAAAAAATCATATTATAATTATATTCTGACGGTTTTTGCTAAACAATTGCCATATGCTTGTAATACGGTCATGAATATAACAGATTTATATTTCACATGTTCTAGTCTCATCGAGTATAATAACCGGTCTCGAAAGCATGCACACACACAAATATTAAAGTATGCTAAATGCACACAAATATTATTAACAATGTAAAACAAGCGACAAAGAATTTCACACAGTATTTTATCTTATTTTATTTTAGTATGATTGCATTAAGACATACACGCACACCAATTATGTGCTGCACCAAAAATGTTCTATAAGCCATAGTTGTAACAAGATTAACATTATCAAATGTTCAGAAAGCATCGACGAACAAAGGAGTTCCTTTCTCTGACTTGCAATTGGGTTATGCTCGTAGCTTTCATTCACCTAGAAGGGCAATAACTGCACATGAACATCGGACCTATGACAACTTGGCGTCTGTTACTCACTTCTGTGTTGTATGTTTCTGTCACAGTCTGTTTTGAGACTGTATAGATATAGTTGCTTTACAATTATTAAATAATGATGTGCTAGTATAGATACCTTTTCATGTTTGAATAGTTATGTTCAATGCACTCGTTCACTCAAAGCATATATTTTTATTTACCTTTGAAAATATGTTTATCTTTTTAAATGTTATGTTTTTCTATTTTAAAGAAACATGATTCTGAACTCCGCTTATAACATGTATGTTAATACTGTTTTCACTGTGCTGCTCTCCAATTCATTTCCGATCACTAATTACATTATTCTGTGTATTTTGTTTTGCTTTCTTTGAAATATTTCAAAAACCTGCTTTGTTCAATTAATTCAAATGTATGTCAGTAAGTTGTCTATATGATGTTTTCCACACTAAAGGCCTTTAAGGAAGGGCATGTTTATCTGTGTAATTGATATATATCACATGTGTCAATAAATCTTCTGCATGCTAAGACTCGCTGAATTAATTAAATCAAGTTGGTATTGACGTTGAAATATCGGAAAAAATATCCGGTCCTTAATACTAAAATGAATAAATAAACCACGTTTCTTTACACGCCATATCTAGCGGTCTCTCTGTAGTAACAATACTACGTAAAAAAAACTGTTGTAGCATATATATATCCCATTCGCCTTAAGCGCTATGAAATAAAAACTATATTAAAATAATTTATCTCACGAAATGATAATCAGCTATATCAGGTGTTTCTTTTACTTTACCCCTTCGTAGTTCATTAATAAAAATCAACTCTACTGCATTGCAAAAACAGAAACAAAAAAATCTCACCAGAATAACTGTATTTTTGGTTAAGAAAACAACAATATTTTTCAGTGTATGTTTTGTGTATAAAATTGAAAGAAAGTTATATATCGAATTCAAAAGCAAACTTGCAGTAGGAGGACGGATAGTTTTAAATGCTGAAAACGATTGTGAGTGCGTTGTTAACGTAAGATTGAACAGTATGCAACGCCAAACAATCTCATCCATTTTCCGCAAATAGTCTAGATCCAATTGCCAAAGTGTGGAAGTGTGGAAGAGCACACACGAAAGGTTTCGACAACACAATTAGAAGACACCGACCGCTGAAAATCGTTTGAACTTGAAAGTTGACAATATTGATGATAGAGACAAGGAAAATAGCAAACCGCACACCATAAATAAAACTGTTATAAGAGTCAATATCTCTCAAGTAAATTTCAGCTGTACCAGCAAGAGAAATACCTTATAATAGGGCTTGATCTTTATGTTTATTTTAAAAGTTCATGAACAATCCTCTCGTAATCTTAGAAACGCGGCAGACTATACTATTTTATCAAGAAGAACTTTACTGTATTCGCGCTCGTTTTTACCATCTGCCATAAGTCTATGGAATTCGTTACCTATTGATATACGAAACATTGACACCATTTCGAATTTTGAAACGTCATTTAAACCATTTTTTAATTTATGCGAAGATAATCCCCAATACTTTTAAACTGTGGATAGACACTCATCAATACTACATGCCCGTTTAAGAAATAACTGCAGCAACCTTAACTCGGACTTATTCATTAATCATTTAAAAACACTCCCCTATGTGCGTGCGGAAATGATGTTGAAAATATTGAGCATTACTTCTTTCATTGCCATACATACTACTTGCATCGAATTGCTCTATTTACTCCGCTACGACCGTTTCATCCCCTAAATTGTGAGATGCCCCTTTATGGTAAGCCCTCACTTAATAATGAAAACAACACAATCATTTTTAACGAAGTTAACAAATATATTATTACGACAAATCGATTCATTACTTAGCTCACTCTTTTTTACATTTTGCTGGACAGGACTTATTACTATATTTATTACTATCATTATTAATATACGTCTATGTATAAGATATCTGTATATTTTCTATAAAACCACTATTATTATTTTTGTTTTATTATTATTATTACTATAAGTATTACTATTCTTGGTAACTACTGTTATTATTAGTAGTACTGTTGTCATCATATAATAAATATAATTATTGAGATTTATGTTCTCAATTGTATACTATGTAAATGACATGATAAATAGTTTATGCAAGTCTGTCACTATTACAACATGTTAAAACTATTGCAATGGAAAGACCCCCGATAATGTTGAAGAACTTCAGGTCTAACCCTTTTTCCATTATATATGTATGGACCAATGTATATATTTGTACGATGTCATTACTTGGAAATAAAATATGTTTTAAGTTATGTTTATTTTAAGCTAATTGATTATACTCGATTACACCGATATCTTGGGCTTAAAGAAAAACTCTTAAGTTATTTTCTGTTCATAACCAATACTTGATTTCTGTTTAAAGATCTCGAGAACGCTCTCTGATGGCAAGGCAGACTTCATATCCTCTACATAACATATAAGAAAGAGCTTTAACAGGTTTCGATAACACAATAAGAATGTAACTCTTCCGCTGCCAGCCTCTGAAGACTTTATATATTGTATCAATTTAGAGCTAATTAGTTAGCAAAACACTTCAAATACTTATTGTTTTTATGCAATAAATATAGTTATGTCACTAAAAATGGCCTGAAATGTCAAATAATAAGATTTCTTAACATTATATTTAATATCACAGATTTCATCTAGACTTTTCGTCATTAATCGTCACTTAACTATGGTCTTTAAATCCCAGACAGATAGATAATGGTGAAACACATTTAAGTAAAATGTTTCGTTTCAGGTGTGTTAATATATATATATATATATATATATATATATATATATATATATATATATATATATATATATATATATATATATATATATATATATATATATATATATATATATATATATATATATATATAAATCTATCTGATTATATCATTCTTTCATACAAAAACAAGAAATATCGTATACGCTTTGATGTCGATCAGTCACGGTCCGCATATTTCACACAACTTGAGGTAAGAGGTACACTAATTCCAGTAAGCATAGGGTCCCATTATAAAACTGCCAAATTTCAAAGCATTATTCTTGCCGTTCATAAATGTCAAAGTCATCATTTTAAAGATGGATCTGTACTCTTAAATATTTGCAATCTAAAAGGAACCTTCTGCCAACCTCTAAAAGTTCGCTCAAATGAAAGCATCCCTGGAAAACATGTTTTCGGCAGTGAGATTTCGACAAAAACAGAATAGATCTACATGTACTTCAATAATTAACGTGTTTCTTTCAACGTAGTCCACAATGAAATGAATGTAGAAAATTGTTTCAGAAACACATAGGATATAATGAATAACGATAAAAAAAGAATGGGTATTATCGCTTAATGGCTTATTAACCAGAATAAAAATGGAACTCTGTAGAAAAAGGAACTAGTACGGAAATAATTCAACAATGATTCGGTGGAATGTAACCTTAAGGCATCCGCAGAATAGCAGACGATCTATTTCCGGTGAAAACAACAAAATGCTGAATCAAGTTTCTGGGAACGTCTCTTTTCCATTGTCTGAAATGTCTCTTTTCCATTGTCTGCAAAAAGGCAGTGAAACACTAAATTACGCAACATTTTTTTTTATTCAGCAAAACAGTTCAACGCTAAATAGTTTGTGCATGATGTTCAAAAGATTTAAGTTACATTTAAAAGCAAATACGTTTGTTTGTAATATGTACGGTACCGACGGACTAATACATTTAAAACAAATAGTCTATTTTTTTAGTTCTTTCGTTCTAGAAGTCTAGCCACGGCGTGAGAAAATAATATTTCAAATTGCATTCGTTAGCACACCTCATCCTTTACAACTAAAGATTATTATAAAATCGAATTATTGTTCTTGACTATAAATAGTCTATAGTCTTTACTAAAAGTCGAATATGGCCACAGTAAATAACACTAAAAATCGCACCATCATTCATTTCTGAAAGTCGATTATGGCCACAGTAAATGACTCTTAAAATGAGACCATCGTTCATTACTGCAAGTCGAATATGGCCACAGTAAATGACTCTTAAAATTACAACATCGTTCATTACTCAAAGTCAACTATGGCCACAGTAAATGACTTAAAATAACACCTTCGTTCATTACTCAAAGTCGACTATGGCCACAGTAAATGACTTTTAAAATGTCACCACTGTTCATTACTGCAAGTCGACTATGTCCACAGTATATGACTCTTAAAATGACACCATCGTTCATTACTGCAAGTCGACTATGGCCACAGTAAATGACTCTTAAAATGACACCATCGTTCATTACTGCAAGTCGACTATGGCCACAGTAAATGACTCTTAAAAAAACACCATCGTTTATTACTAAAGATTGACTCTGGCCAAAGTAAATGACTCTTAAAATGACACCATCGTTCAATACTAAAAGTCGACTATGGCCACGGTAAATGACACTTATAATAACACCATCGTTCATTACTGAAAGTCGACTATGGCCACGGTAAATGACACTTATAATAACACCATCGTTCATTACTGAAAGTCGACTATGGCCACAGTAAATGACTCTTAAAATAAGACCATCCTTCATTACTGCAAGTCGACTATGGCCACAGTAAATGACTCTTAAAATGACACCATCGTTCATTTCTTCAATTCGACTATGGCCACAGTAAATGACTCTTAAAATGACACCACCGTTCATTACTGGCAGTCGACTATGGCCATTGTAAATGACTCTTAAAATATCATCACTGCTCATTACTACAAGTCGACTATGGCCACAGTAAATGACTCTTAAAATGACACCATCGTTCATTACTGCAAGTCGACTATGGCCACAGTAAATGACTCTTAAAATGACACCATCGTTCATTACTTCAATTCGACTATGGCCACAGTAAATGACTCTTAAAATGACACCCATCGTTCATTACTACAAGTCTACTATGGCCACAGCAAATGACTCTTAAAATGACACCATCGTTCATTACTGAAAGTCGACTATGGCCACAGTAAATGACTCTTAAAATGACACCGTCGTTCATAAATAAATGTCGACTATGGCCACAGTAAACGACTCTTAAAATGGCACCATCGTTCATTACTGAAAGTCGACTATGGCCACAGTAAAAGACACTTAAAATGACACCATCGTTCATTACTGATAGTCGACTATGGCCACATTATATGACTCTTAAAATAAGACCATCGTTCATTACTGCAAGTCGACTATGGCCACAGCAAATAACTCTTAAAATGACACCATCGTTCATTACTGCAAGTCGACTATGGCCACAGTAAATGACACTTAAAATGACACCATCGTTCATTACTGCAAGTCGACTATGGCCACAGTAAATGACTCTTAAAAAAACACCATCGTTTATTACTAAAGGTTGACTCTGGCCACAGTAAATGACTCTTAAAATGACACCATCGTTCAATACTAAAAGTCGACTATGGCCACGGTAAATGACACTTATAATAACACCATCGTTCATTACTGAAAGTCGACTATGGCCACAGTAAATGACTCTTAAAATAAGACCATCCTTCATTACTGCAAGTCGACTATGGCCACAGTAAATGACTCTTAAAATGACACCATCGTTCATTACTTCGATTCGACTATGGCCACAGTAAATGACTCTTAAAATGACACCTTACTGGCAGTCGACTATGGCCATTGTAAATGACTCTTAAAATGTCACCACTGCTCATTACTACAAGTCGACTATGGCCACAGTAAATGACTCTTAAAATGACACCATCGTTCATTACTGCAAGTCGACTATGGCCACAGTAAATGACTCTTAAAATGACACCATCGTTCATTACTTCAATTCGACTATGGCCACAGTAAATGACTCTTAAAATGACACTCATTGTTCATTACTACAAGTCGACTATGGCCACAGTAAATGACTCTTAAAATGACACCATCGTTCATTACTGAAAGTCGACTATGGCCACAGTAAATGACTTTTAAAATGAGACCATCGTTCATTACTGAAAGTCGACTATGGCCACAGTAAGTGACTCTTGAAATGACACCATCGTTCATTACTGAAAGTCGACTATGGCCACAGTAAATGAAACATAAAATGACATCATCGTTCATTACTTCAAGTCGACTATGGCCACAGTAAATGACTCGTAAAATGACACCATCGTTCATTACTGCAAGTCGACAATGCCACTGTAAATGACTCTTAAAATGACACCACCGTTCATTACTGGCAGTCGACTATGGCCACAGTAAATGACTCTTGAAATGTCACCACTGCTCATTACTGCAAGTCGACTATGGCCACAGTAAATGACTCTTAAAATGACACCCATCGTTCTTTACTTCAATTCGACTATGGCCACAGTAAATGACTCTTAAAATGACACCACCGTTCATTACTGGCAGTCGACTATGGCCACAGTAAATGACTCTTGGAATGTCACCACTGTTCATTACTGCAAGTCGACTATGGCCACAGTATATGGCTCTTAAAATGACACCATCGTTCATTACTGCAAGTCGACTATGGCCACAGTAAATGACTCTCAAAATGAGACCATCGTTCATTACTGCAAGTCGACTATGGCCACAGTAAATGACTCTTAAAATGACACCATCGTTCATTACAGCAATTCGACTATGGCTACAGTAAATGACTATTAAAATGACACCTTCGTTCATTACTACAAGTCGACTATGGCGACAGTAAATGACTCTTAAAATGAGACCATCGTTCATTACTAAATGTCGACTATGGCCACAGTTAATGACTCTTAAAATGACACCATCGTTCATAACTGAAAGTCGACTATGGCCACAGTAAATGACTCTTAAAATGACACCATCGTTCATTACAGCAATTCGACTATGGCTACAGTAAATGACTATTAAAATGACACCTTCGTTCATTACTACAAGTCGACTATGGCGACAGTAAATGACTCTTAAAATGAGACCATCGTTCATTACTAAATGTCGACTATGGCCACAGTTAATGACTCCTAAAATGACACCATCGTTCATTACTGAAAGTCGACTATGGCCACAGTAAATGACTCTTAAAATGACACCATCGTTCATTGCTAAAAGTCAACTATTGCCACAGTAAATGACTCTTAAAATGACACCATCGTACATTACTGCAAGTCGATTATGGCCAAAGTAAATAAATCTTAAAATGACACCATAGTTCATTACTGCAAGTCGACTATGGCCACATTAAAAGACTCTTAAAATGACACCATCGTTTATTACTAAAAGTCAACTATGGCCACAGTAAATGGCTCTTAAAATGACACCATCGTTCATTACTTCAAGTCGACTATGGCCACAGTAAATGACTCTTAAAATAACACCATCGTTAATTACTGAAATTCTACTATGGCCACAGTAAATGACTCTCAAAATGAGACCATCGTTCATTACTGCAAGTCGACTATGGACACAGTAAATGACTCTTAAAGTGACACCATCGTTCATTACTGCAATTCGACTATGGTCACAGTAAATGACTCTTAAAATGACACCACCGTTCATTACTGGAAATCGACTATGGCCACAGTAAATGACTCTAAAAATGTCACCACTGTTCATAATTGCAATTTGACTATGGTCACAGTAAATGACTCTTAAAATGACACCATCGTTCGTTACTGAAAGTCGACTATGACCACAGTAAATGACTCTTAAAAAGACATCATCGTTCATTACTACAAGTCGACTATGGCCACAGTAAATGACTCGTAAAATGACACCATCGTTCATTACTGCTAGTCGACAATTGCCACAGTAAATGACTCTTAAAATGACACCATCGTTCATAACTGAAAGTCGACTATGGCCACAGTAAATGATTTTTATAATGAGACCATCGTTCATTACTGAAAGTCGACTATGGCCACAGTAAGTGACTCTTGAAATGACACCATCGTTCATTACTGAAAGTCGACTATGGCCACAGTTAATGACACATAAAATGATATCATCGTTCATTACTGAAAGTCGACTATGGCCACAGTAAATGACTCTTGAAATGACACCATCGTTCATTACTGCAACTCGACTATGGCCACAGTAAATGACTCTTAAAATAACACCATCGTTCATTACTAAAAGTCGACTATGGCCACAGTAAATGACTCTTAAAATGACACCATCGTTCATTACTGGAAGTCGACTATGGCCACAGTAAATGAATCTTAAAATTACACCATCGTTCATTACTGCAAGTCGACTATGGCCACAGTAAATGACTCTTTAAATGACACCATCGTTCATTACTGAAAGTCGACTATGGCCACAGTAAATAACCCCAATTATATATTTTTAAGCATCAATACGATAATGTGAACGAGATTTAGGCAAACCACATAGGCGCTCTTATCCGCCATATAGCCATTAATACGGAAATATGAACGAGATTTAGTCAATATACATAGGCGCTCTTTTCCCTTGATAAGCATTAATACGGAAATATGAACGACATTTTGTTAAAACAAATAGTATCTTTTATCATCCATATAGGCAATAAATACGGAAATTAGAACGAGATTTAATGAAAAGACAAAGGCGCTCTTATCCCATTATAAGCATTTATTCAAAAGACATAGTCGCTCTTATTCGCCATATAGCCATAAATACTGAAATATGAACGATATTTAGTTAAAAGACATAGGCGCTCTTATCAACTATATAGCCATAAATATAATACAATGTAAGAGTACTATATTTTACACTGGTATGTATAATGAATATTCCTGATTCACGTATGAGTTTGAGCGCTCATTAACCTGTTTAAACCCCAATAGTTAACATTGACCGTTCCAAAGCGGTGACACCGGCTTTATTGTACTCTTTTTGTATTTTGTTTCGTTTTGTGCCGTTCTGTTTTGGCAATTCATCACCTACCATGAATAAAGGACCACGTACGTATGTATAATACAGGGTAAGATCTTGGATCCCAAAAGGTACATGGTGCTGCTAAAAAGAAGCAGGGTGGCGATTCGGAACAGAAACTGACATATTCATATAATATCCAGGTATTTTATTAATCAAATACAAACATATTGTCATTTAGAAACAAATTATCTATGGAAAAACGTATGATTGCGTCACTATACACACGCACATACGTTTGCAAATGTTTTGCTAAGATTTGCAGTAGATTAACGCTTGTTGCAAGAAAGATATTTATTTTTGCATGCATTTATTATTGCATGTAGAATACGCATTTAATCCGAATGCACCAACTCTTGTAAGTAGACAAAATGACACCTCCATTATGATGGCTTTTTACCCCTCTAAGACAGTGAAGGAATATTATTTTGGCGATGTCCGGAGGTGTTTATCAATAATTATTTATTAAATTTCATTTAACTTAATATGAATGTGTTCAATCATACTGCGGTGCACGCGTAATTAATTTATTGCCCCTTAATAGATTGAAATTCAGGAAGGTTGTACGTCCGGAGCTGTTTCACAGTACCTATTTCACGAAACTTAAAACAAATATGCATCATCATTCGCCGATATTGTTTCTGTGTGGTTCTCCGTCCTTCCACTTTCAATGTCTAGAGCTGTGTGACAGTAACTATTGCATGAAAGTCTATAAAACTTAAATGTCATCATACTGCAGTGGTGCACACTTAAGTTCTGTCCGGATCGATAACTCAACAGTTAACAGTAAACCGGAGTCTGTAATGCAACGATCCCATTTTTGTCCTTACACATCTTCCGACCGTACGGTGTTGTCAGCCATGTTGAACTTTTCTGCAGGATGTTAGCGTCTTTGTGTTGACCAGGCTTTACCTTTGAAATAGATTGCAACAAAATCCAATCTGGTACGACATATTGACTAGGATTCTCACACAGTTTCTGAGTACCATGAAAGTTGTGACATAAGCTACAAGAAAACTTGCTTTTTAACATGAATATACTTCTACTATCCAGAAAAATTTCTTACATGAAATTTCATGACCACCTACAATTTCATCTGTAAAATTTATGTTCCGTGTATACTTACGTCTATCCGCTAGGGCACTTGACCAATATTCTTTTGTGCTCGAGCCTGCATTAAAAAACCCAAAATATTTGTGAAAATGAACTAAAAACACATCAAGTTACATAACAAGTCAAACTTTTTAGTGTCAAAGGCTACGAAGACACTTATAAGTAATTGTTTTATATCGATGATACGATAAACTTTTACTAATCATACTAATCTGTGACTAGTAATTGTATTAATGGCTTGTTATTTTGTGTTTATGTTGGTTTGTATTGTGCTGTATTGTGCTGTTTTGTACTGTTTGGGCAATCGGTCACATGCCTTAAATAAAGGACCAACTAATTGTTTTTAATGAAAATTCAATACTGCTCCAGCAGCAAGAGTTTCACTTCTTTATATTGGTTATGCTAAAACACGTTACAGATATCTCTTTAAACCATTTTGTAAAACGTAAATACGAATGAAATTTCTATGACATTTATACGAAAAAAAAACGAAAAACCTAATATGACTGCTATATTTTTTTACAAAACTGATCATTGTAGTATTAATGATATGGACAATACATACGGTGAGGTGTTGTCAGGCTATATGCTGTGAAAATACTTTTGGCCACCGTTCGTTGCAGAGCTTCTGTGGCCTCTTTATAACTACATCCAGTCGCCTGCAGTTTTATGATTTGAAACAAACGATTATGAGAATATTTAACAAATTTTACATACATGTTCTGTGAAATATTTTCTGTACGAATATGTAGTTTACTTTGACACCAAAGAAGAAAATAATTTTTGTATGACATTCGAAACCGATATACTTTTTTCAATTAATTATATAACTTTAAATTTTTGCCTTTACTATTTATATTGTTCGGACTCGCCTTTAAAAACCGCGTAAAAAATAAAACGGGATTCTATGTCTATTGACAGTCTAACAGGCATGTTATATGGAGATATTGTACATTTTAAGACTTTGTTCTTCTCATTAACATTTAAAATATTTACATTTGACGAATTAAATTTACACAAACACAGCGCAAGTTTATACTTTCGTGAATGAAATGTGGTTGTGCACAAAATGAACAAAATGTTACGCACTCTTATAAATAAAATCATGTTTTGAAAACGTATATATTATTGTAAGATAATACTTGTTACTAAAAATAATCAAAGACCATACTCTATACCTCTTGCATGATCACTGTACACGCTTCCTTGACGAGGACGGATTCTGTATACGATGAAACTATTCTGTAATTCAATATAGAAATGGTATTGGTTTTAATTATTATAAGTTTAAGTTAAGTTTTTAACAAATGTTGATGGCAGTCTCGATTGAGAACGACCTTAGATGTATATCTTTCTACATACTAATTTTTCACCTTAACAAAATCGGTCATATGCAAGATTATGTTTATTTTTCACTTTCTAAATCCATTGTAAACGGCCCAATGATTATGTTATGGCTGACTGTAATAGTTCATGAAAAAAATCAATACTCAATAAAAAAAATATAATACGAAATACCTTTTGTTCTTCTTGAAAGCTGATTTCAGCTTTTCGTTAGCTACGAGCTTTACCAAAGGGTGTTCCTTTAAATGTCGTCATTATTGACAGTTTAAGTAAGCAATCAATTTCCCATGTTTTGTGAAATTTGTATGAAATCAAAGAAAGGGAAAGTTTTACATTGTGTATGGTACCGTTTGTCAGGAGAAATTGTGAATAAGCGAATAAAACATATTTTTTCTTTACAATCGAACCACGACTATCGTTGATTGATTCAAAATATTTCGGCTCTTATCCTAAATATAATGTGGTTATATAAATAAGGGAACACAGATAGCTTTCAACATAATTGGTATTTTAAATGCCAAGCGCTTATGCAATATACAGTTGCCATTGCTAGGCATTGTACTGTACAAAGTGCCTGTTCGTAATGCAACCGATCATTGCGATACTTTGGTCTTTACGAATTTCTCATATAGAGTTTATCTATTTCGTTCGGAGCTCATAGAATTCGAAGTAGCTCTTGACTTTGGGCAAGTAAAAACATCAAGACCAATTCCACAACACCGTCACACACAGGTTTCGGTGGCAAGACCGAGTTCGAATACTACGCCGTTTACAAAGCTTTTCTGCTGTTAAAGTTAGTTTTTGTAAGCATTTACGCACATTTTGAAGAAGCTTAGTATATCAGTGCCTTGAATTTAATTGCAGAAAAGCTACCTTATTTATGACAATTACAACTTACCCGTTTTCTGAAAAGCTATCATGGATGTTTTTCTCCACGACAGTCAGTGCCTGAATTACATGAGGAAAAAACTGTGGCCATAGTCGACTTGCAGAAATGAACAGTGGTGCCCTTTCAAGTCATTTACTGTGGCCATAGTCGACTTTCAGTAATAAACGATGGTGTCTTTTTAAGAGTCATTTACTGTGTCCATAGTCGACTTTTAGTAATGAACGATGGTGTCATTTTAAGAGTCATTTACTGTGGCCATAGTCGACTTGCAGTAATGAACAATGGTGTCATTTTAAGAGTCATTTACTGTGACCATTGTCGACTTGTAGTAATGAACGATGGTGTCATTTTAAGGGTCATTTACTGTGGCCATAGTCGACTTGCAATAATGAACGATGGTGTCATTTTAAGAGTCTTTTACTGTGGCCATTGTGGACTTGCAGTAATGAACAGTGGTGACATTTTTAGAGTCATTTACTGTGGCCATAGTCGACTTCCAGTAATGAACGGTGGTGTCATTTTAAGAGTCATTTACTGTGGCCATAGTCGAATTGCAGTAATGAACGATGGTGTCATTTTAAGAGTAATTTACTGTGGCCATAGTCGACTAGCAGTAATGAACGATGGTCTCATTTTGAAAGTCATTTACTGTGGCCATAGTAAAATTTCAGTAATTAACGATGTTGTTATTTTAAGAGTCATTTACTGTGGCCATAGTCGACTTGAAGTAATGAACGATGGTGTCATTTTAAGAGTCATTTACTGTGGCCATAGTCGACTTTTAGTAATAAACGATGGTGTCATTTTAAGAGTCTTTTAATGTGGCCATAGTCGACTTGCAGTAATGAACGATGGTGTCATTTTAAGAGTCATTTACTGTGGCCATAATTGACTTGCAGTAATTTACGATGGTGTCATTTAAAGAGTCATTTACTGTGGCCATAGTCGACTTTTAGTAATGAACGATGGTGTCATTTTAAGAGTCATTTACTGTGGCCATAGTCGACTTTTAGTAATGAACGATGGTGTGATTTTAAGAGTCATTTACTGTGGCCATAGTCGAATTGCAGTAATGAACGATGGTGTCATTTTAAGAGTCATTTACTGTGGCCATTGTCGACTTATAGTAATGAACGATTGTGTCATTTTTAGAGTCATTTACTGCGGCCATAGTTGATTATGAGTAATGAACGATGGTGTCATTTTAAGAGTCATTTACTGTGGCCATAGTCTTCATGCAGTCATGAACAGTGGTGTCATTTTAAGAATCATTTACTGTGGCCATAGTCGACTTGCAGTAATGAACATTGGTGACATTTTAAGATTCATTTACTGTGGCCATAGTCGACTTGCTGTAATGAACGATGGTGTTATTTTAAGAGTCATTTACTGTGGCCATAGTCGACTTTTAGTAATGAACGATGGTGTCTTTTAAGAGTCTTTTACTGTGGCCATAGTCGAATTGCAGTAATGAACGATGGTGTCATTTTAAGAGTAATTTACTGTGGCCATAGTCGACTTGCAGTAATGAACCGTGGTGACATTTTAAGAGTCATTTACTGTGGCCATAGTCGACTTTTAGTAATGAACGATGGTGTTATTTTAAGAGTCATTTACTGTGGCCATAGTCGAATTGCAGTAATGAACAGTGGTGACATTTTAAGAGTCATTTACTGTAGCTATATTTGACTTGCAGTAACGAAAAATTGTTTCATTTTCAGAGTCATTCACCATGGCCATAGTCGACTTGAAGAAATGAGCAAGGTTGTCATTTTAATAGTTATTTACTGTGGCCATAGTCGACTTGCAGTAGCGCTCATCACATGCACGCGCACTATCAAGTTGTCTGATTATATATTTATTATCGATATACATTAAACTTATAAACCATATGTGTAGTTTATTTATTTATTAAGTACACCATACACATCCATATTTGACCATTGCAGATAGAAGACTAGTACCAGTACATATAATTTCATTGGTATTTATGAATGAAATTTATGTTATTACTATTTACTTTTTATCTTTTAGTCCTCCGACGTCTTTCTAAAACTAAATGTTCTATAGACCGTTCCATAATTTAGTAATTACCCAATTATCTCCCCTGAATACTCTCCGCGTCCGCCATTACACTACTGCCAAACAACCTGTAACATATATAAGAGAGCACCGATTATTCAACGGGTGAATTTCTTTCTTTTTGTAAAACTTGTTTGTTTGTCATGCAAATTGTATGAAATAAAGTTTTTCTGCTAGAGGAGATGTTAAGTTAGTGTTATAACAGAAAACTGTTTGAAAAACGTGCATTTTTTAGGTTTTTGTCTAGGAAAATAAACACGTTAACACATTAAAAAAAAACATTTAATTAAACTTAATGCAATATTTATCATTTGATTATATGCATCAATCTTAAAATCGCGTAATCCTTTGCATTCCAGTGTTGAATTGCCCGTTTGTTCTGCATAATCCGATTATCTCGTTTTGATCAGATATTATCCAGACTTAACTAACAACATGGCGTCATCCCGGGGTGTCATAAACCACACTGGGTGGCAGATGACAGTCTGGTCATTAAACACAATTGATGATGCCACCATGTCTTCTCTTTCTGGTAGTATTAAGCAGTCATTTGGTTTAATATTTTACCTCCGACATACTTAACAGTTGCGTTCATTAGATATGTTACATATTGTACAAATTAAAAGTTATGTCCAATATAGAATATCAGAAATTGTACACCGTAAAGATACTAGCCCGTTTAATCCCTGGTTTAATTTATGAAAAAAAGTATTTGATAATTATAAAATTTACCTAAAAACATAACATTTAACGTATTTAGCGGGTATCGGTTTATTAAAACTACGTCATTTCGTATGAAGATTTAATGTTACGGCAATGCACGAACGACATCATAAAACAAGAAATTACATTTGACACGAGCGGGGGTAAATATTGTTTTAAAAAAATATTAATATAGATATATGTGTGTTAAAATGTTAGATATTTGCCACTCATACTCACTAGTAACGAGTTTTCAATATACATGAATACACAGTTCAAATTGCATCATGTAAAGTTGTGTTTTTCAGTTGTATGTTTATATTCCTCAATAGCGTCATTCTCTGTACAAAACCCATCAAATTAAAATTACATGTTAATACTGTCATGCACTTCGCTTTTAATAGGGCTTTGTAGTACGTTTATTTTCAATGCACCCCTTATACTTTCTATTACTCACGTGTTTATCACACCAACGTACTCATGCCATTCATAATTATATTTTTATAATTAGATGTATTACTATTGTAATTTATTGAAGCTTTTCTGCAAAAAATATTACGGCTTATGCATAGAGCTCTTTGTTGTGTCAAATTGTCGGCCTTTCAGTCTTCAGATAATCTTTAATTTGATGCTTATGCCGCGTTTTTAAAGTTGCAAATAAATGTATTAATAAATTCGTTTGGCGCTTAATAATATATTTTTGAAATATTATTTAGGTGTTTTTTTCGGAGTTTTTTTTGTGTGGATTAATTGACTAAACATTTGGTGTCGTTATCCATATGTTTTGCGTTACTTCAAAGACCTATAAAATACATTTTTTAGTATTTTTTAGCTTTATAGCTGTTAAATGATTCACAGATGAAAATATAGATATATCACATAGATCACATTCTCTTCATCTTCCGAATAATCACATAAAAGATCGTCAAGATCAATATCACTCTCTCATAATAAAAAGCTCGTTTTTTAACGTGACAAAATTCCATAATTAAATATAAATCCAAACCACAATTTTTTATCTTTGAAATCAGTTAGAACAAGAAAAATAAAGGAAGGCGTATCAAAAATATCATACTTAATATAATATGTTATGATTTTGGAATGTAGATTTTTACCACATGAGACCAATAACAAACAATTAGCGGTAATTAATTGCGCGAGAATCTTTAATAAGTATTAATTAAAATATAAATTGCTTGATGTTGCGGCTATTAAAATCAACACAACAATACATGCGTGAATTGTTTGTGAAACGTTAAAAGTAACAAGTCTAAGACATAGTATGAGCGACTGAACCGGCAAATAATCGCCGATGATTACCACTTGATTACAGATATGAAAAAAAACAAATACACGAAAGCATTTTAAACATTTTATTTGTAACAATCAGTCTCAACTTCAAACAATCATTTAAACAACAAAAATGTGATAATCGCCTCACATTAATTCATTAAGTAATTTATTTATCCGACAACGGTTAAGCGGGTATTCTCTACGTTTTTGGCTTTTGGAATCGCAGTCTCGCACCAGTTAGCAGCAGTGCAATGGCGGACAGTCACGTGACTGACAATATGGCGGCGGTCAAATTATCGATTATGGAACGGTCTATAAGGTGGCACACTACAGTTTTTTTAGTCTCGGCCAATCGCGTATACACAAGCAGGAGCAACCAATGTCTGGAAACTGGTCACCTCGCAAATCTGAAAATAAACCAAGCACATTGCCAGAATGGTTGAGGCTGTGCCTTCTGAAAAATCAGTAACATTCAAATCAAATGAGTTGGGGCAAAATGTTTTAGTATTGATTATTTCAAATCAAAACATCAGAATTATGTGTGTTTCCGAGCCTTTTTAAGCCAGTTTCAACAACAAACTGCCACTTTCCTGCAGAAGCAAGGTGCCTGGAAACCATGTTTTTACATTGGTAACTTACCAAGTACTAAACAGCAATGGAGAAAATTGGGGGTCAAAGGATTAGATTTTTTGTAATAGTTCAATGTCCGTACGCCCTTTCAAATTTCCAACAGAAATACTGACCGGAGCCAGCATTACACCTGTTTTCGAATTGCATTAATTCTACTTCCTGTATGCAGCTATAGTTAAAATACCAATGTTTTGGTAACTTACAAACATCCAAGAAAAATCACCACAACTCAAACCTGACATTCATTATTATTAAAACACTCAAAATGGTGCTTACTTGAGCAATGTTCTCTTTATTTAGAAATTTGACCGGGGCCAATTCGCATTGGTGGCTAAAAAGTGTGGTGTGCAGCCTAATCGGTCTTTCTCTTCCATAACCGGTCTTTCTCGTCTATGGCCATACAATTATTTTCCATAGCCGAAACAGCCAATGGAATCAGGAAAATGGAAAAGAGTGTTTCCCCAAGTTTCTTCTTGAAGCCGTGATAATTCAGTTATTTATTGTGTATACAACATGACAACCGTCGCAGTTAAAAAGAAAGCATCGGATATTCAAGAATATCCATACGGCGCGAGGTGTTATCGCAAGAATCCCCAACATTTCGTGGAGTTTTTGCATCCGAAAAAATCCAAAACATCCGATGATTCGGATAATTCGGACGTCAGTGTCGCTGGATCGTCTACACCAACAGCGACGGCACTACCTACTACAGACTGTAGCACTCTTCCAGTTTGTAAATACGGAGCTAAATGCTACAGGAAAAACCTGATGCATTTTGCTGAATTTTCTCATCCAACAGCAGTTGTTGCCAGCATTAACTCTGAAAATGGCAACGGAGATGACACTGATTAAATCACAGATGAAGACGTAAGTATACAAATAAAATGTTTTGTTATTGCAGCCATCCCAGTGTTCGACACTAACTAATCTGAGTAAGGAGTCCAAGGACTCCTAACTTTTGAAATTTAGGAGTCCGGACAAATTTCAAGGAGTCCAACAATTAATATAAAGAAGTGAAACTCCAGCTGCTGGAGCAGTATTGAATTTTCATTAAAAACAATTAGTTGGTCCTTTATTTAAGGCAAGAGACCGATTGCCCAAACAGTACAAAACAGCACAATACAGCACAATACAAACCAACATAAACACAAAATATGGATAAAGCTGGGGTCACCGCCTTGGAACGGTCAATGCAAAGCATTGGAGGTTTAAACCAGACACTTTTTTATATCATATTTTCTACTCAATCCATAAAATGTTAAATTTTTGTTGTATGTTTGTTTTCAGATCGAAGTTCTAAGTGACTGATGTTCAATATTTGTTATATGACATTGAAAAATATTTCACGGATTCCAGTAATATTTAAGTTCATTAATTATTGTTAGATTTCACTATATACTATTTTCTATTATGCATTCTGATTGCTTGTTTAACCTCGACATTAGGGTTAAAAAACATTCTCGGAGTTAGTTTCATAGTTAATAAATCACATCGTAAGAGTGTAACAACCCTATATTTCTCATTGCTTTATATATATTTTTATAATATTTCCAAGAACGTGGAAATTGGGCGACACATTATAATTTCATAATTGGGTTTTTACACCATGAAAACATGTTTAGACAATATTGTGCATGCAAAGCACAATTTCCACGAGGATTACACTATGTTGCCATCATCAGTCTCTTAAGTAACTTGACAAGATTTTATTGTGGAGGAGTACACGATATGAACCAATAAATTAGTGCGGTTGGTATGGCAATGCCTACAAACTGCAATAAACCATTGAAATCATCAATTGATAGTCACACGGGTCATTCACGCTCAATGATTCACAGCTGGTCCGATCTTCAGTACCATGGGGCCATAAAACGTACAATGTGTTAAAAAATTCGGGTATTGTGATGATTTTTATAGTAATGAGAATCTGTTTGGCAAAGCTAGTTTAATACAGCAAAAATATCAGTGAAAAAAAATGGCCACGATTGTATTCATAGTTTGCATGTTCCCCTATTACTCCCAGCTATTACTACACACACGGACAGTGACAGGGAACCAAATAAAATAATTGCGGATTTTTTCATTTGTGTCCATGTGTTCAAGCAGAATGATTTGTGGCACATTTTTCTGATCCACAAAAGTTCGGAAATTCTGATCTTGTGAAACAAATAAGAAAATCAACAGAATTTTTTTTAATTCAAAGATGATTTTTAAGGAGTCCGACGGACTCCCCTGACGCAAAAACAAGGAGTCCGAGTCTCATTTTAAGGAGTCTCGGACTCCCGGACTCCCGTTAGTGTCGAACGCTGCATCCTCTAGTTAAAGTTATGACTCCCGAACTCCCGTTAGTGTCGAACGCTGCATCCTCTAGTTAAAATAATTGGTTGTAAATATTTTTTTGTAACAGTCAGATCCATTTTTTTGTATGTTGCAGAATTCATCTAGTCCATATAAACGGACTCCCATAGCCTTGATAATTTTTGCTATGACAGCTCTGGGTATCCATATACAACACCCCTTCAACACCCAATGTCTGAAAAAAGTGTTGTTGTTTTTTCAGCTTCATATCTGTGCTTTTTGGATTGGGGAAAATAACTGGATAAATGTTATTGTTGGGAAAAATTAAACATTATTTATGATTATAAATAACAATATTCAGAGTGAATGTTCAACTGCTTTTAAAACTTAATGTTATAAAGTTTTACAAAATTATATCCCTGTATAATGACCTCAATAAAGCAGTTTATTGGAAATGTTGTGCACTTTTTTTTTTTAATTTTGGTCAGATTTTCTGGAAAAAATATTACTTTTTTCCATTTAGAAGCAGCCTGTAAAAAGCTGTTATCTGGGGCAAAAAATCACTGATGAGAAACCAAAAATCTGTAATCAAATGATTAATTTTAAACTATTAATTTTATTGCAGCTTGTTAAGCTTCTTTATTCAATAAACAGTATTTCAACTCACATATACAGGAATAACATTTATCGTCCTTCAAATAAAAGTGAATACTCTTATATGTTTGTTGCTAAGCATTATTAAATGTTTTTTTATTTGATTTGTTTTTAAACATAAATTAAATGATTTAATAATTTGTTCAATGCTTAAACTTCTTTTGATGAAAATAGCATTTACAATAATGCCTCAAAGTTTGTCAATTTTGTAAAGTTTTAATTGGGAAGAAAATGTTACATTCACCATTCAGATAAAATATCTACCGTACCTTTTGAGTAGAGATATAAGGCCTAATTGTTTACCCAAATGCCTTTTTATGGGCCTCCAAAAAGTCACTGCATGACTTCATATTTAGCTTCAGAGATCATCTTTTAGCCTGGAATCCCAGTTTCAAGAATAAAATGTTAACACAACTTTAAAGACAAACAGCCTGCATTGTGTATTTACAAGAACAGATTTGTAATTTAGGTCCATGTTAAAATATTAAATAAATAACACCATCCTTAAAAATGTTTGTTTGGGATAATGTACCCATAACAGATAGGTAGGCCTGTAATTTTTATTTTTATTTTTTTTATTTTTTTTACATGTAAACCTAATGAAATATATCTTTGATAATAACAGTAAAATACTGTGTGTAATGGGAATCCATCCATACAACACTCACCCCTATAAGTTAGAAGCAATTCCAATTCTTATGAGAGGGAAAACACTTGTTATTGATGGCTGGCTGATGAGCCTAGAAGAGCTATCAATGAAATAGTGTGTTCACATGAGTGTAAACATGATCATGTCTTTCTTGCGAACTTGCCCCAAAACGATTTAAAGACCTGATATTTTAGGTGAGGCAATTTATTTGTGTCAGTGTGGTTGTCTCAAACAATGATGTAGCGATAACCTGACAAGCTATTTTTGCAGGTCATCTTTGAAATATGACCCTTCCCAAAACACATCCAATAAAAACCATAATCTGAGTGAAGCCTTTTCGATAAAAGTATTATCATCTTTGCAAGAATGATTTTTAATGTTTAGGAATCAAATGACAAGAAAAAAGATGGTGTAAAGTCAGAAGATATTCTCAAACGAGGCATGTCATTAGTAAAAAGCTACAGTAAGATGACCGAAGGGGAACGTAAAGAGCTGATCAAGAAAGCATTTGAAGCTAAGCAGAAACTGCAAGAAGAGCTTGAAGCAACGAAGAAAGAAGTAAAGAAGAAGGAGGAAGAAGTGAGCAGGCTGCAAAAAGAGGTTAGCTTTAATGTACCAAATCAGTTGTTAACACTGTATAATGTGAATTGGGAATAAGACATCAAACTGGGAATGGACATCATTTTGGTGATTTTCTCAAACAAAACTATTCATTTCATGATCTACATATATTTTGTAATATATTATCTATAATTTAAACTTAATAAGAAATTTTCCATGACTTTTTCATGAACAGTGATTGAATTTGTATCATTTAAAGTGTATTTTTAAACCGTGTCCATGAGCGGCATGGACACAGTTTCATTTCATGACGATTTTTTTTTTAATTAATAAAAAATCCATTTTTGAAGTAAAATCAATTTAAATGATGCTATTATATATGCAAGTATATGTTTTAATTATAATTTATAAAACTAGAAAAATGCAACATATAAAACTGCATATTATGCATCAATTTAAATGATGCTATTATATATGCAAGTATATGTTTTAATTATAATTTATAAAACTAGAAAAATGCAACATATAAAACTGCATGTTTTAATTATAATTTATAAAACTAGAAAAATGCAACATATAAAACTGCATATTATGCATTTTTGATAAAACACAATTTATTCCCAAATTGATGTCATATTCCCAATTCACATAATACAGTGTTTGTTGTAAAACCAAGAACTATTATGTTCATGCAGCCTAATTTTGTGTTGAATGTATTTAATTATTGAGTATTGTATCAATGATTTCACGATACTCTAATTCAGGGTTATAAACATACATTTTGTCTCAGTTACCCGCATTTGTTTATTTATGTGTTCTTGTGTAGTGGAAACAGATTTTTATGCCCCCCTTCGAAGAAGAGGGGGTATATTGCTTTGCACATGTCGGTCGGTCCGTCGGTTGGTCAGTCTGTCTGTCCGTCCACCAAATGGTTTCCGGTTGATAACTCAAGAACGCTTAGGCCTAGAATCATGAAACTTCATAGGTACATTGATCATGACTGGCAGATGACCCCTATTGATTTTCAGGTCACTAGGTCAAAGGTCACGGTTAAGGCCACGTTTGAGGGGGGGCATATGTCTCCAACCGCGGAACACTTGTCTTTCTCAGAAAATTATGGGGCCCAAACCCGCGTTATGAATCAAGGGTAGTGAGCACCAGCTTGCTTATATTTCTGCTACCTGAGAAACAATTTGTACACACAACAGATTTTAAATGTTCATCTTATAATCATACATATTAATGACCAATTTCAGTTTAAAAATATGTATTTGCATAAAACTTCCATTTCTATTGGAAGTTTTTGCTACATTATCTGATTGCTATCCTAGATATTTGTTTATCAATACAATGAGCTAATATGTACACATTTGAGATAGTATACAATTTGTATACATGTACGAAAGTTTTTTAATTAGTTGTAAATTAATCCCATTTGTCACCAACATCTATTCAGTGTATTTCAGCATAATAGAATTATACCAAATTTAACTGACTTTCCTAAAACCATCTTTCCGACTAATGAGACTGGCATATTTTATGTGGGTTCAAAAGTTATTCTTTTAGAATTGATCCAGTAATTTCATTTCGGTCTAGCAAGTTTTGTAAGGTTGTTGGACTGAAGACTGACACTCTTTATGAGCTTTCAGGAAATTGTTTATTATCTATAAAGTTTCATATGAGTTATTTCTGCAAAAAGGGGTTTTATGCATGTGTGTAAAGTGTTCTCCCAGATTAGCCTGTGCAGTCCACACAGGCTAATAAGAGACGACACTTTCCAACTAAACTGGATTTTTGCTAATAAGAGACTTATCTGTAAATGAAAAATACAATAAACGTGGAAAGTGTCGTCCCTAATTAGCCTAAGCAGACTGCACAGGCTTATTTAGAACAACAATTTGTGCACATGCATTAAACCCCCTTTTCACAGAGCGTGGCTAATATGAACATATGTAGGACTTTTCATGAAGGTTGCAGGTGGTCTCCTGCTAATGGAAGGTGAAAAGGAAGCCTTAGAAGGGAAAGAGGTCAAGTATTTTGATCTGTACCCGGAAAGGTCATACAAGGAGGGATCTGCAGCCCAGACCCACTTTCGTCTGGCAGAATACCAGTTTTATAGGCTGCTGTATACTGGAATGACGTGAGTGGCGTACTGAACTAAAACACTGTAAAAAATCCCACACTTGTTCTTTCATTACTAATAGACCTGTTGAAAGGCTTGCGATTTGTTAGTAGTTAAAGTTTAAATCAAAGCGCTGAAGGCACTGAATTTGTTCGCTGTTGTATTATCTTAGACGCAACTCAGTTTTCAAAATTATGTTATAGCTTTTTATATCGCAAGTTTGAAATGACCACAACCCATTCAAATTTATAAAGAGTGTGTCTTAAAACACAGGTCGAGATGTGTTTTTTTCAAATCATTGATACAGCTAATCAGTGTGCACAGGCTAATCTTATTTGACATGCATTAAGCCCCGTTTTCCCTGAAAGCAGCCAATATGTACAGATTTCAATGATAAACACTAGACTGGTCAACGTTGTCTAACAAGCTGTTAAATACACACTATGTACTGTACCAGTGAGAACAGGCAGATGAGGTGGTTAAAGCAGACACTTTTAGCATTGTGTCGTCTGCTAAATTTTACTGGAGTTATCCACACAGGTAGTCTAGGGTTACGGTTCCTAGCGTAGCTAAGGCATACTGATTTGCAAAATTCGGTCTGCATTATTTGTGAGCTAATGCTCACAAATAAAAAATCATAATGAACTAAAATGCTGATTTTAAAGAGTTTAAAGTGTCAGAGGTGTGTATTTGTTGTTACCAGGCTCTTGAGCAGCTCATAGTTTTCCTAGTTGTTTTATTAAGTGCTCTTAGTGTGTTTGTGATTTTTAATTCCTCCTATAATTCCTAGTTTTTCATTTTTAAAAACTTTGTGGCAAATTATTATAAATATCGATATATTTATAAGTTTTCTGTGCGTATATTTGGTGCACTATGTTGCTTGCATTTATATCACTTATGCATAGTCCATCATTTGCCCATGACGATTTGGGGGTTAAATATTTTTTACTAACTATAAAAACCGTAGCCTTTGGATTGCTGGTCTCATAGTAATGCAAGAAGAGATGTTGATTAGTTGACAGTTTCAAAATTTAAAAAATGATAAGCAATAGTAGCCAAATAGTCTTCTAGTTGTTTAGATGAGTTAGCCAGCCACTGGCAAACCGAGTTGCTTCAATAGAGTTGTCTCCCATAAATTAAAGTAAGGTTTTACATATCTACATATTTGTTTCTTATTGGAAAGATTCAATTATCAAAAGTGTTTCACAATAAATGAAATATCCATGTATCATAAAGTTCTTTTATTCTTCTGAATTCCACCTTCTCAGAAAAGTTCAGTGCCTTAGGGTCTCAGGTGAACGCCCCAGGGCCCATGGCTCTCTTGTTTCAGAGGCATTTCTTGAGGGCCTGTGTATCACATGTGGATGTCATTATGTTCTCTGTTTGATATAAAAAAACTAGTAAATCAATGATTCTGAATTAATTCCTTAACTTATTCCTTGAATGTTTGAACTTATTCCTTAATGTTTTCTGCTGGTAGAGTTAACTTATGTGTTTTCAGTTGTGCAAAGTTTGCTTAAATGTTAGCTTTATATGATTACATTTGGTTCTCTTTAAAGCATATTTTAACAGTTATTTTTAATAAATGTATATTTATTTCTATTACACTGTCTACATTTATGTTGCAAACATTGTACATACATTATAATGTGTGTACTGTTTAAAGTACAGTTCTCAATGTATAAATTATAATTGCAGTTTTAATGCCCCAGGTAGGGTGGCATATAGCAGTTGAACTGAAATTACTTTTGCAATATGGAAGATAGCAACTTGATATTTGGCATGCATGTGTATCTCATGAAGCAGCACATTTTGAGTAGTGAAAGGTCAAGGTCATCCTTCAAGGTCAAAGGTCAAAAAACAAAATCCAAGGTAAGTAACAAGCTTTAAAGGGAGATAATTTCTATTTTATATCATTTGGCAGGTACAGATCAATTTCACAAGGGAAGTAATATTTTTTTAAAGGATATAATAAAAAACAAATTTTAAGGTCAAGGTCATCCTTGAAGGTCAAAAGTAAAAAAATACAATCCAAGGGAAGTAATAAGCTATAAAAGGGAGATAATTTCTAAACCTGCCAAATGATATACAAATTTATATATGTATTGAAATTTTATTTCAAAGCGGCGCAATAGGGGGCATTGTGTTTCTGACGAACACATCTCTTGTTTTTTACATGTTCAATTTTTGCAAACTGTTTGTGTGGCTTCATTTCAGTAAAACCAATTTAGTGAAAGTGGAATATGTCCTCAATCCAGATCTGGTGCATCACTTCAGGTTAGTTTAGTTGCTTTATTTCTAAGCTTAACTAAGCACAAATTTATTTTAGTTTTACAAATTTAGCCAATAAGCTGTGCTCAGTAATCCCAAGTTTATCCGAATATAGTTTGCCTGAGACTAAGAACGGTTCACAGGCGTGCAAATTTGTATCTCAGATTCTGAGCAAGTCTGAATCACAAGTAACAGGTAAAGTGCTTGTGGAAAGTTTGAGTTGTGTGAGCTTTTGTGAAAAGCTAGTAACTGATGTCGCAATTATCATTAAATATTTTCTGTAGACAGTTTCTGTCAATCTAACAGTCAACACTTGTCTTATTTATGATAGCATGGTTTTGTTTTTTAATGTGCTTGTTTCTTTACAAGATAAAAATTCACTTTGTTTCTTTCTATACTGTGGTTCTTTTAATTTATTTCTTTTGGGAACAGTGGTGGGACGCTGGTCAAGAAATCCGAAGGTCTCTGGTTTGAATCCACCTTTGCTCCTCTCCAATGAGGTGCACAAATGTGTACCTTTGAGGGAAATAATCAAACATACCGTGGCTGCATACTGAGCTGAGTTTAAATGGGGTTAACCCTTTACCACTTAGATACGTATTTGATGCAAGTTTAGTCCCATAGAAAGTTGAATTTAGTTAAAGACTTTCTTTCTAGATTTAAGTTTAAAAGGCTTCATTTCCAACCCTTAGATACTGATGAGCAACAAACAGCATTAAACCTGAACAGACTGCAAGTTACTTGCAGGCTGTTCTGGTTTTATGCTGCTACACATAGCCATTTTCACTTTGCTTCTAAGTGGGAAAGGGTTAAACGGACAACCTTTATCCCAGTAATTGTGGGGTTAAATGTAAAAGTCTTGTGAACATGAACCATCATCAATAGACCATAAACCCTAAACTTAAAACCTTGACCGTTTTCTCTTAGGGAATGTCGAGAAAGCTTAAAGAAGAAGCATGGGGAGGAGTTCTCCTACCCCGTGTTGGCGTTTCATGGCACAATGGAGACAAATATCAAGCCTATATGTGAGACTGGATTCAAAATACCCGGTGAGTAGTATTTTGTGTATAAAGTACAATTGGGGCACGCTCTGAGAAAATGGGGTTTAATGCATGTGCGTAAAGAGTCGTCCCAGATTAGCCTATGCTGTCTGTCAGCCTGTCTATGCTGCTTTTTGTGCGGAACACAGGAAGTGTTAAAGGGATTCAAATGAAACAAAATAGAATGATGGAGGGCTTTAAGGAGAAGTTTGAGAACCATAACTCAGGCTTAAGGATTTACAGAGTTAATTCCCTATAGTCAAAGTTCATATTCCGAGCTTAACTCACTTAGTATAAAAGGTTTTTAAATAAAACAAAAAAATGATAAATGAATATAATGAAAATTTAAAAATTATTTCCTTCTTCTGTGGACTATGTCATATTTTATTTGTGGATGTTTGTTGTTATCAAGTGTTTGCATAGAGATCTGACAAAAGTTATAATTCTTGTCACATAAAGAATGCTTTTTACATATTTTCATTGTGGCAAGCGCTTATGAAAACAACATTTGTCCTCCTTTCCAGTAATGTGGTAATGTGTTATCGCATTCTCACTGCAAATACAAACAGTTATAACATACATTGTAGGTGATAAATAGTTGTCAACATTGTGTTAAAGAATTGTTTATTGTTGATATAAATGAACATTTATATTAAGTTTCAGTTTTTGAGACACGTTCCTGGAAAATTGATTAAATGCTCGTGCATTAAGTGTCATCCCAGATTAGCCTGTGATGTCTGAACAGGCTAATCAGGGACGTTACTTCAGGCCAAGACTGGATTTATGTTTAAAAGAGACTCCACTTACACAAAATTTCAATAACAGCAGAAAATTGTTTCCCTAATTAGTCTGAGCAGACTGCCCAGGTTAATCAGACACGACACTTTACTCAATTAAGATTTCACATTAAAATATCACATTTATAATAACTTATTTCAGTATATATGGGCCGTTGTCTTTGGAAAGGGGTTTAGTGAATGTGCGTAAAGTGTCGTCCCAGATTAACCTGTGCAGTTTGCACAGGCTTATCAGGGACAACACTTTCCGCTTTTATGATATTTTTCATTTCAAGAAAGTCTCTTCGTAGAAAAAATCAAGTTTAGGCGGAAAATGTCGTCCCTGATAAGCCTGTGCGGACTGCAGAGGCTAATCTGGGACGACACTTTACGCACATTCATTAAACCACCTTTTCACAGAGCACGGCTCATATAGTTTTGAATGCTGCAGGTGACAATGGCCATGCACATCGTACGGACACAGGCTGGTATGGTAAGGGAGTCTACTTCAGTGAATACCCCGCCTACTCCATGGGTTACATCCAGGGCGCAACACAACTGCTGCTGTGCCAAGTTCTACCGGGCAAAGTATAATAACTTGGTTGTTGATGTTTCAATTAAGCCTTGTTCTGGGGAAACCTACAGTGCATATGCATTAAGTCTCTCCAAGATCAGCCTGTGCAGTGGGCACAGGCTTATCAGGGATGACACCACTTTATATGGAAAATTATTTTTAAAAAAGTCGGGTTTAAAAGAAAATTCAGTGTTGGCAGAAAGTGTCTTCCCTTATTAGCTGGTGCTGAATGTACAGGCTAATCTGATAGACACCTTTTGAACCTTCATTGATGTGGGAATACTTTAGAAACAATTCAATTCGGAGATGTTTCTTTGTAAATAAACAGCAAATTTAGACTTATTTATTGACAGATTAACATCAATAAAGTTATACACAGATGATGTTTGAATGCATATGTAATTGTTTAATAAGGAATCTGGTATTGACCAACTTTGGCAGAATTAAGGCCCTTTGTTAATTGTTCGACTATGAAATATCAACTATATATGCAGAAAAATAGTAGCCTTTTTACCAGATTGGTAGATTTTAAACTTATTTCACTGTTTATGACACTAAATTAAGTTAAAACCTATTTATTTAAGCTCTATTGCATCGAAAGCCTCAGGCTTGCTTGAAACGCTCTCAAGTCCATTTCTTGGGCCTAGAACCAGTTCTTGGTGGGAGATCTTACGAACACTCCCACAGTGGAGATAGAACCCATAACCTTCTGATTGCTAGGAGGACACCATATCCATCACACCACCACGATTCTAAATATAGTAGTGCTATTTTGGTCCTTTTCCTTTTTTATGCTATACATATATGATATGAAAGAAACAAGTCTATTAATGTGTTTATGAATATAAAGAAAAATCAAAATGATATATTTTTATCACTTCATTCGCTTTGAACTGCCAGTGCGTTAAATTTTATGTTTGTTTCTGACACATTGATTGGAAACACAGTGATTTTTTCCTTCAATATAAAGCACCTGTGAAAGGCACATTCTAAATTGAGGAAAATGTTCAAATTTCCGAATTCCTGTTTGGAATTTCATAATTCAGTAATAGTAATTTACGTGATATTTCAGGCCTATCAGTGTACGAAGCTTATTCACGGGCATTCCCTGATGAAAGGTTACGATTCCCACGTGTCTCCCTGCAAGAAAGAGCTTGTCATCTTCAACAAGTATCACATACTGCCACAGTATATCGTCCACTATCAGCCGAATGCTGGAGAATTCAAGTACACTGTAGGATTTTACCTTTTACCACACAGATACACATTTGCTCATTCGTAGTCCCTGAAAAAAATTATATATAATTTAAAAGCCAGATCTCACTTGCTTGATTTTGCGGTGGTAAAATGTTAACCTACATTAACTAGTGGGCTGGGTTTATCTGACAGTGCTTCGCTGATAATACTAGAGTGTTTATAAACAGAAACACGTGTTTGAGCAGACAGCAAATTGGTATAGTGTTGAATCTGTATTTACATGTAAACTTGATCTGAGTCATTTGCTAGATACTGGCTGAGAGAAGTTCATAACCTTTCAAGTGGGTGGTGCTTAGCATTTACAGGGAAATTTGAATTTCAAGCAGAGAACTAACAACTTTTTTCTGTTACTCAATGACAGTTACTATATAACTTACAATCACCAAATTACACATACATATTGTTTGTTTACTGAAGTATATGTATGCCAAATTTCATTGGAAAATATTAAATACAAAATTAAATATTATGAAAAAAATCATTTTCGTTTTCTGCTGTTTACACACCAGTGTTAAACTGAAAAGTAGACATTTTGTGAGTTGTGGCCCTTTTATACTGCTTCTCTGGTGTTTAAGACTTTTCTTACTAGATTCAAATTTTGAAGGCTTTATTCCTAGTCCTACGATCTGAAAAGCAGCAAACAGCATAAAATCTGAACAGCCTGCATTTTTTAGGCTGGTTGAATAAAGCCATTTTCACTTTTCTTCTGAGCAGAAATCCGTTTAGCTTGTCTTTCATTAAATGTCACATTTATTCAAGATCCAATGAAACGGGTCATTGTTCTAGTTTGGCTTATCATTTTGGGTACGCTTGTGTCCCAGAAATGGCTTGATGCATTTTTTTCAAACTGTATACAATACGTAATATAAATTCACATATTAAAATGAGCTAATGGGCAAAGTGGGATACATCAAATATCTATATTTAGTAGGTTAACATTTTTTTGGTCAGCTAGTTTCCTCAGAATGATTAATGGAATTTCACACACATTTAGAACATTTATTCCGGTGTTAAAATGAATTCATATGCGAAATGGGTGAGTGTAAAAGGGACCTTTTCACAGATCTTGGCATGTATTGATGTTTGTGATTAAATGCGTTTAATTGATAAATGTGAACAGTGGAACTAAATAGCTCCAGTTACAAAACAGGAATAACATTAAAGAAAGAAAAAAAAATCATTAACTGGGCACAAACCGCTGACCCTTGGAATAAAAGTCAAGCGCTGAAACCGCTCAATCATCCTTGCTCATACAATTAATGATGTATTGTATACTTTATATAAGCAAGCCTTGTTGTGTAGCAAAGTGTAACAATAATAACAGAACTTTCCAAATTATTCAATTGTTTCGCATTTGTAACGCTTTTTAATTTCAGGTTTTTAAATCGTCAAAAGATGCATACATGTATAAAATATATTTTATAGCATGGTAAATGCATGGTAAAAGGGACTTTTTAAACATAGAAATGGGTCTTGCTGTGTGAAAAAGGGGTTTGATGCAAGTGCGTAAAGTGTCATCTCAGATTAGCGTGTGCAGTCTGCATAGGCTTATTAGGGATGACACTTTCCGGTTTGACTGGATTTTTGCTAAGAAGAAGCTTTCTTTATTTAAACGAAAACATAATAAAAGCGGAAAGTGTTGTCCCTGATTATCTTGTGCAGATTGCACAGGCTAATCTGGGACATTACTTTATGCCTTTGCATTAAATTCCCTTTTCACAGAGCACGGCCCAAATGTGTAAATATATTATATAAGCAAGTTAAAAGTATCAGTAAGATATTTTTTCTCCAATGGCCAAATATCATATTGTTGAAAGTGAAAATTATTTGTTAAATCAGCTTGTAATGTTGTAGTCACCACCATCAGCAACATCGGCTGCTTGTAACACAACAAAAGGCAAGAAAGGCAAAGGGAAGAAGAAGGGAGGAAAGCTTACGATAGACGAATTAACAGACACAGAGATGTTAAAAACCAAGCATGACCAGGCTGTGGCCATGCCTTCATCAAGGTCTGTGTAGGGGCAATAAGGGGAAGAGTCTGAAGAAAATGGGTTATTTAACTGTTATTATAGTGATAGTAATAATATTGATAAAGATTTTTTTAAACGCTATAAGCTACCACAGGGCCCTTATTTACCAACCTATTCTTTGACTTAAGAACAAAAAATAGACTTGGAACCAAGAAAAATATGTTCCGCGTGTGAATATATATACAAGCTACCACTTGAGATAATGTCCTTAACAAAATGTTACAGTGAATTAAAATCCGTCCGTGCGTGCGTGCATGCGTGCGTTAGACTTTTCTTGTTTACGGGATAAAGTCCACAGTTTTCATCCGATTCTTTTCAAACTTGTTCAGTGTCTTTATATTAATGAGGACTGGAACCCTATTGAAAATGGGTTACAACAGAGTAAAAAGTCCAGAATTATCTCCCCTTGAATTTGAGAAAATTTTGAAATAAGGCTTGTTTACGCAATAAAGTCCACATTTTTCATCCAATCAGTTCCCAACTTGTACAGTGTCTTTATCTGAATGATGAGTCAAACCCTATTGAAAATGAGCAATATCGGAGTTATAAGTCCAAAATGATCTCCCCTTGAATTTGAGAAAAAAATCTTAAACATTTTGCCATAACTTTTGCAATATTGAAGATAGCAACTTCATATTTGGCATGCATGTGTATCTCATGGAGCTGCACATTTTGAGTGGTGAAAGGTCAAGGTCATCCTTCAAGGTCAAAGGTAAAAAAAAATCAAATCAAAGCGGCGCAGAAGGGGACATAGTGTATCCAACAAACACATTTCTTGTTTGTTTACATATAAAGTTCTATCCTTTTGAAACTTCAACGGATGTTTTATATCATCAAGGGCCAGAACCCCATTGAGAGTGAAGAAGTCCAGAATTATCTCCCCTTGAATTTGAGAAAATTGTGAAATAAGGCTTGTTTACGCAATAAAGTCCACAGTTTTCATCCAATCATTTCCCAACTTGCACAGTGTCTTTATCTGAATGATGAGTCAAACCCTATTGAAAATGAGCAATATCGGAGTTATAAGTCCAGAATTATCTTCCCTTGAATTTGAGAAGAAAATGAAAATCTTTAAGATTTTGCCATAACTTTTGGAATATTGAAAATAGCAACTTCATATTTGGCATGCATGTGTATCTCATGGAGCTGCACATTCTGAGTGGTGAAAGGTCAAGGTCAAGGTCATCCTTCAAGGTCAAAGGTCAAACACCTTTTTATCTGAATGATGAGTCAAACCCTATTGAAAATGAGCAATATCGGAGTTATAAGTCCAGAATTATCTTCCCTTGAATTTGAGAAGAAAATGAAAATCTTTAAGATTTTGCCATAACTTTTGGAATATTGAAAATAGCAACTTCATATTTGGCATGCATGTGTATCTCATGGAGCTGCACATTCTGAGTGGTGAAAGGTCAAGGTCATCCTTCAAGGTCAAAGATCAAACAAACACAAAAATTCAAAGCGGCGCAGAAGGGGACATAGTGTTTATGACAAACACATTTCTTGTTTGTTTACATATAACCTTCTATCCTTTTGAAACTTCAACGGATGTTTTATATCATCAAGGGTCAGAACCCCATTGAGAGTGAAGAAAATTTGTCCAACTTATTGTTGAAAAGGAGCCATTTGAAGTTGTTTACGTTTCTTCTTTTTTATGCGATATATTTCCCATTTTGGGTCTGTTTATTTAAAACTTACTCAGATTGTTCATACTATCAAGGGCTTGAGCCCTATTGATTCCAGCCAGTAGAGCGATTCAGGCCCTCATGGGCCTCTTGTTCTTATATTTCTCTATAAACAACGTGAAAACATTAAATAAATAATATTTACGAACTAAAGCTTATATTTGAATCAATTATCATCAGGTAATGTGTAATGGTGGCAGGTATCCAATAGAACTAAGCTCAGACCTCTGCGCTGAGGTGGTTAAAGCGGGAAATAAATCACGACCAAGAAACTCAATGTACAGGAAAGAAGATTAAAAGGTTAAAAACTACTATGCACTGAAAGGAGACAATTTTCAAATGGATTTTTTTACTGGTTACACATTGAACAGTTATAAATGTCACTCTGTCATATGCATATTTTGCTATATGTGTATATATTACCATTCGTATTGTTGCAGCACATTGGATGGATACAATATTCAGTTCACTGGGACTTTCCAGAACACCCAGGCTGGCATGACTGCCCTGGTCAAATCATGGCGCAACAATAGGTAAGTGATGTTATATCACGTAACACAATCAGTGTTGTTTTTTTATATTCAAATTTGAGTCTGGTAGGGGGGATTAGTCCCAATGGAAAAAAATAATATTTTTACCAAATGGGACCTTAACATTTCCAAACAAGATAAGTGTTTGTCAGAAACACTATGTCCCCTTTTGCACCGGCTTTGAAGCTATATATTTGACCTTTGACCTTGAAGGATGACCTGGATCTTGACCTTTCACCACTCAAAATGTGCAGCTCCATGAGATACACATGCATGCCAAATATCAAGTTGCTATCTTCAATATTGCAAAAGTAATTGCAAATGTTAAAGTTGGAGCAAACACACAAACAAACCAACAGACAGGGCAAAAACAATATGTCCCCCACTATAGTGGTGGGGAACATGAAAAGATTTATTATAAGTCTAAGCATGTCAATTATCTTAAAATCAAGCTGTATAAGTTGAACCTAAGAATATATAATATTGAAATCACTTTTATTTTCAATTTTAAAGTATACGTAAGCATGAGGTCAACAACATTAATTTCCCGAATTTAGTAAAAAAGATGCGATTTTTCCCAATCCAAAGGGACCCAGCCCCATTCCCAAAATGGTGAAATAAAACACTGGCAATCATAGGTGACTGATCCCACAAAGATACCATAGGTAACTGATGTGTCAGAGCAATAAATACAAAGTGTGCAAGGCTTTGTATGATATTTAAATAAACAAAAAATTCACAAAGAACAAGAATTTATTGGTTGGCAAATTATATAGGGTAAGTAAATGTCAAAACAAAAAAGTACACAGATTCTAACAGTACACAAAGAATTAACGGGGTAAAATGTAGGTTCATGAATTTATGGGTGTAAATATACACTAAAACTTTATCATATGAAGAATAACATACGCTCAAATAAAATAAATGGACTTTAACATACTTTAAAACAACTATTGGTAGAGGCGAATACACACTTACAGGTAATTGTGGTGATAAGTAACATAAACTGAACAAATATTTATGGAGTTAATATATAATTAAACAAGTGTTTTGTAGGTTAATGTAAGCTTAAAAATGAATATAGCTGTATTTGAGTAAATATATTAGATATAATGGCATTTAATACATGCTAAATCCAATGTACTTCCAAGTTAAAATCAAATATATGTTAGCTACAATTTAAACCCATTTAAGCCTAGTGGACTCTCCCATCCTTCTAAATTGGATCAAATTATTTCCAAATTAGGGATTTTAGTATATTTATTTTTATATTTAGAATATTTCTTACAGAAATTCCTTTAATCAAACAGCGAAGACCTACGCTGTTTGCCAAGGCCTTTTTTCCATAAAGAACGCATGTTACTAGAACACAAAAAAGTAGATATTAAATATTGTTGATCTTAAACATTTCAAGATTATTCTGTTGCAGGAACTAAAGCTGTTTTCAATTTACTGATAGCATCAAAGCTGGAGTTTGATCTTTCAACAAACAAAATCCTGCAGGCTAACAAGAAAGGGGTAAATACTTGCATTCCGTGTGTGTGTGTATTTCAAAGTTTATTTACCGGTCCATCAGCCTCTTCGTAGAGTGCATCTATAGGGTGGCCCTGTCCCTATGACCTGTCAGGGGAAAAATTCAATTTTGAGCCAAAGTAGGTCAAATTTACCCGAGCGACCCAGGTATTCGCCAAAGAAACTAGAAATGGCGCAGCAGAGTCCGACGCGTATCCCCACCACGCATGTTTGACCCAGGGGCGCCCCAGGGTTGGTAATGAAGCCATGCATAATTGAGATTGACCGTATTGTCATATTGTCATTATAGAAGTTCAGTATCAATTAGAAGTGAATCGGTGTAGAAAGGAAGAAATTATAGTAAAAGGCAATTTTGGGTGGGTGTGGTCTATGTGGGTGGGGCGCCCCAGGGTTGGTAATGGGGCCATGCATAGTTTAGATTGACTGTATTGTCATAAGAGATGTTCAGTATCAATTTGAAGATAATCGGTGTAGAAATGAAGAAGTTAATGTAAAATAACCTAAAAAAATGAGTGAAAATCTCTGACCCGGCCCCACCCCAAACCCCATAACTTTTGACCCAGGGGTCCGATCAAAATTCCAAATAGTGCAGGGTCGCACATATGCTCATAGCTACCATGTGTGTAAGTTTCAAGGTTCTAGTGCTAATAGTGTAGGAGGAGATAGTGGCCAGGACGGACAGACGGTCAACCGGACAGACGGCGGAGATAACCACAATATCCCCACGCTTTTCAAAAAGCGTGGGGATAATAATTTTGAGCCAAATAGAGAATACTTGTAGTCTTCTATCTGTGCTTCATAATATATATTCATAACATTTTTGCTTTTTTCTGAATCTGTCTGCTCTCAGACAAAGCTGCATAAAATTGCAAATGCTCCAGGAATTATGTTCATAATAACCACTCTCATGCCTGTGAAGATATTTAGGTCAAGTGGCATATGCTGTTGACGGGCCATTTTAATGGATTTTGGGAGAGTAAAAGTAATGTGTTTATCAGACCTGGTAACCAGCTTTAGCATGAACTGTCCTGGATTAGTTTTGTCCTTGAATATATTATATAATTTAAGGTATTGCATTTGCTTTTGTTCACGAATGTGTTTCATACATTTTGGTATTATTACATTGAAATAGGTATAAAGTTAAAAGTCTGATTTTGATTTTACTATTCGCAATATAATTTTTCATGGTTTTGTACTGCTTCAAATAATTTGGATTTTAATTGTCAGAATATAATCTATCATTGTTCAGGACTGCTACAAACACATTTTTTTAAAGCGTAATGTTTGTGTATTTATCTCCGAGAAATAAAGACGTAGTTCATGATAAACTTAAGCATCATATGTACATTTTTATCTTCAGGTTTCAATAGTGGGTGAAATGTTTTTGTACGACTGCATCATCAACCATAAGAAACAGAATGAGGATCATTACAGATTAGACAACTAGTCACAAACAAATGTACAATATTTATGAGCATGGTGGCATTGCTGATATGTTGGCCACCTAGCCTTGCAACTGGGAAGTCCTGATTTGTATACCCTGTCCATTGGCCACTTAGCTTTGCGACTGTTAGGTTACAGTTTCCATCCCCTAATCAATGGCTACCTAGTCTTGAGAATGGAAGGTCTTGATTTCGATCTTGTTAGGAGCATTCTTAAGATCTCTCCCAAAGAAACCCATTACTTATCCTTCCCAGCCCAGGTAACTAACATCAGTCTCTGTGTATGTATTTCGAAGTTAATGAGGTTCTTCCACGCCTGAGGCTGCTTCATAGGACCCGGAGTCCTACCTAATTAACTATTTGCTCATGAAAAATGGGAGATTATAGCTGCAATTTCCAGCCATCTGTTTTGTATTGAAAGATGTTTTTATTTTGGTGTGGTCTTGTGTTGTCGGGGCAAGTGGGAGTTCCCATAGGAAACCCCACCTGTCCAGTATGGTGACCACCAAAGCAAACTCATATGCTTCCTGAATGGGGATTGAACGTAGATTGCCTAGGTGAGAAGCACATTGCGCCAACCAGACAGCAAAAAAAACACCTGACTCGAGATTGTCTCATTGAGCCACATGCTTTCAATGAAATTGAATAATTAAAATTGAAAAGGTTTAAACATTTATAGAATATTGTGTTTGACATTTTGTCTGTTTAACTCAAGTTTTTGGATGAAGCGGTTGTATCTGTTTAACATTTTTACATGTTTAAATTAAAAGATAAGTACCATATTTACTAGGTTTTCTTACAATTAAAAGATATGTATAAAAAATTGGTTTGCCAAAATTTAGATTCATACAAATATTCCCAGAAGTCCGTGTCCAACAAAGATATCTATTTAACATATACTTTCATTTATTGATGGATTTTCCCAATTTATGTTAAATCTTCATCAGTATGAAATCATCATCATCATCAATCCCTTGACCGGTTTTGTCGTTGGGGGAAATGAGGGACGACGATACAGAAATCCTCCTCCTGTCAGGTCTGTTGTGTGCTGCTGAGAGTAATTTATCCGTGGGAAGGGATGTCCACTCTTTTACATTGTATATGAAATCATACGTTCACTGATGTTAAGGCATTATGATTTTATTGTGTTATGTGTAATGCAACTTGGTCGTATATGTTCTGTGAACTTCTGTCTCTGGTACCAGGCAACATCTCTGGATTGTTTAGTTAACAAAAATCATTTCGGGTACACATGAACAGATTAAATGGTCATGCAAGAATTTGTTAGATTTTGTGATAAGAAATTGTAGGTTCCGTTTTATATTCGACACGTGTTACTTCATAGTTTCATTAACAGAGATTTATGTTAGTTTATTCAAATCCAAATTCTAGTTTGTCTTGCATGAAAATAGTTTATTCAAATCCAAATTCTAGTTTGTCTTGCATGAAAATATATTTATTGATGTTCCTATTTCACCAAAGTGAAATACTGGTATTTGGAATTAATTATTTAATGTGATATCTGCAATATGATTATGATGTTGCCCAATCGACAAAGTTTATGCCATTTTGAAAATCTATTTGTAATTCGTTAAAACTTGTCTGTATTGTTATATGATGTTTACATTTGTATTTCTTGTTAAATATAAATTATATAATATATAACACATTGTTTATCATGTGCTAATGGATGTAATGTGCATAGTGTATTGTTCAGAATCATGGACGTATCCTGAACAAAAATTGCAAGGCCCTGCTATATTTGCATGCAGTGGTACTTGTGATCATATCTGTTATTATTAACTTATATGATATGTTATTTTAATTTTCATTTTTATCATATATTTTTCACATTCAAAGCAAATTGTGATATGCCGGTGATAAGATTTTGTTTATTGCTACTTTTATTCAAAGACGATATTTTTATTTAGCAAGATTGACTATTATTGTTTTTATTTATTAGCATTTCTTCTCTAGATATATTCATTCATAAGATTGATATAATGTATAATGTTTGCACTTGTAATACAAATTATCGGTACTTAAAATAGTTCATGTTTTTTCCACAAATTTTTATATGCTGGTTAGTAATTTTTGTTAATTGATACTTATATTCAAAGAGGCTATTTTTATCAAGCATGATTGACTATAATTGTTTATCTTTACTAACAATTTTATAGAAGTATATATTCATAAGATTGATATAATATCTAATTTATATATGACAAACCATAGATACAGTACTCAACATATTTATGGCCACTGGTTGTTTTACGTGTTTTATCAGCTTAGCTATCTGTCACTCCATTCTTTCTATTCATCCATTTTACTGTTAGTTTGAATTTGAACCTATCAAATGATTTTAATGTATTTTGTTTTATTGACACATCCGAGATATTTCCTATTCATTTGTTTATGAATGTGATTGTTAATATTCATGTAATGGTTTATTTGGTGATTATATTGTTTTGTGATATAATAGTTTAATTTTAAATTAGTGCTTTATATTGAATTATTTGTCACATAAATATATTTTGCACATGTTAATAGTAATTTTATAAAACATTTTCGACAAAATGATTTGCTGGTGATTTGTTTTATTATATCAAATGATCAGTATATTTTCATAACATTTGTTTAAAATGAGTGGTAAATTTAATTCTGTGAGGGTTTTTTTATTACATAAATACTTGTCATTAATCCTCATTTCCAACACATTTATTTGTCTTCTATGTTTTATCTGGTGCAGCAAATGGAAGCTTATTTAACCCTTTCCCCATCAGAAACAAAATGAAAATGGCTTTTGCAATCAGAACAGCCTGCAAGTAACACTCAGTCTGTTCAGGTTTTATGCTGTTTGCTACTCATCAGTATCTAAGGATTGGAAATGAAGCCTTTAAAACTTGAATCAAGTAAGAAAGGTCTTAAATTTAATTAAAGTTTCAAAGTGACTACTAATGCATCAAAATACGTATCTAAGTTGTTAAGGGTTAATTAAGTGAGAATTACCGGTATATTAATCTAAACCACTTTATTGTGTATAAATGACTATTAGGTATAGATTACACTTACAAAAGCCAGCCGATATACTTTAACTGAATGGGCAATACCAGGAAAGGAATGAAACCTGTAATTACAGTTTCGAAAGCTGCAACTGCTGAAAATTAAGTCGATTTTAGTACATAGTGAATGGCATGTGTAAATTAAAAAATTAAGTTACAAATTGTGATAACTAAGATGATGACTAATATGTTTGTTTTGTGCAGCTATATCACAAGCTAATTGAAAAATGCAGTTTAATAAGAACAGTGCTGAAGTTTTAGTGTGATTACCAAGCACATAGTCAACTTGATTCCTGTACAAATACTAATATAAATGAGTTTTTCAAAAAAAGTGACTAAAAATACGAATGCCCAACTTTGTCATGCAAATTGCAGCCTCAAAGGCACAGAACTTAGAAATAAAGGGATCACTGCTCATGAACAAATTCTTACACTATATTAACTTTCTAGTAACGTTGGTTTATTTACTATTTTCACTAGAAGCGCTTGAGAAATGTTTAAGTGGTTTGCCCCTAAAACTTATGAAAGGATGTGCATCTGCCTTAATTGAATGGCAATTAACAATTAATGAAACAAGTGGATCTCAGGGCATAACAGTGTCTAGAACATCAACACTTCAGGGCTATTTAAATGTCAAGATTAAATTCCTCGCTAGAGGACTTTTGAAGTAGTTTACTCCACAAACATAAGACATTATGCCTCTGCCATACAAATAGCTAGGGTCAAGTGCACAAATTTTACAAACACATGTGTGAATCAATGCACATTAAAAAAGTGTCTTGCTCTTTAAACTTCAGGATGGTGACATAAATCAAGTGTGATTTCAATAGCTTGAGAGACACAGAAAAACTCTGCTCCATAACTGTAGACATTTATTGCCTAACACACCAAAAGAATGACAAACCAACTGGCCACCCATACAAGTCCAATATACTCCCAGTCAAAACTTTGTTTATTGGGTATAACTGATACATTTATCATAAAAGAATTTGGCCATTTAACGTTAAAGTATTTTGCCATTGATCATAATAGTATTTGGCCATTTATCATAATAGTATTGAGCCATTTATCTTAAAAGTATTTGACCTTTTATCATAAAAGTATTCGGCCTTTTATCATAATAGTATTTAGCTATTTCATCATAACAGTATTTGGCCATTTATCATTATAACATTTGGTCATTGATCATAATAGTATTTGACCATTAATCACAATATTATTTATGCCTTTTATCATAATAGTATTTGATCATTTATTGTAATAGTTTTTGGCAATTGATCATAATAGTAAACAAGAGCACGGCATAACGGGTGCCACGCTCGGCTGCGAAAGCTTGTCAGAATGTTTTTTGTTTTTTTAAGAGGTCACAGTGACCTTGACTTTTACCTAGTGACCCAACAAGAGATGTGTTTGTCAGAAACACAATGCCCCCCTACTGCGCCGCATTTAAATACAATTTCTATTTATCATTTGGCAGGTATAGAAATCATCTCCCTTTTAAGTTTATTACTTCCCTTGAATTTTGTCCAATCCAACCGGGAGGGATGGGGGGGGGGGAAAGCTTCTCACAGTCAATTATGATCATGTCAGACATTACTGACAACCAAGGCCTGTGGTTTAAAAGAGATCATAGCCAGAGTTTTTTTCTTTTTCATGTATCTATGGTCATAAGTCCACAGGTATGTAATGAACATCAAAGAAATTATAATTATATCATTTAAAAAAAACCTTGACAAATCAATCATTTGGGTTATTAATAATCAAAATAATAAATCTGTACAGTAACTGTGAAAAGAACTTCAATTCTTGGTAAGGAAATATATAATATGTGATTTATGATTATATAAATTACTTCCCTTGAAAATAACTGTCTGTAACAAATCTCTATTTTTAGTAGCAAATAATTGAATGCCACTACCGTGACTGTAGATTCACCACTTAAAATGTGCAGCTCCATGAGATACACATGCATGTCAAATATATAAAGTGGCTATGTTCAATATTGAATAATGTTCTCCCTTTTTAAAGCTTATTACTTCCCTTAAATCTGTTTTTTTTACCGTAGACCTTGAAGGATGACCTTGACCTTTTACCACAATGTGTTTGTCAGAAACACAATGCTGCCTATACTGCGCTGCTTTGATTTATTTAACAAAAATACATACCTGGGCAGATCAGATAACTATGTCCATTTAAAGCTTATTACTTCCCTTTACTTTGTTTTTGCACCCTAGACCTTAAAGGATGATGTTCACCTTGAAATTTTACCACTCAAAATGTGCAGCTCCATGAGATACACATGCATGCTAAATATCAATGTGCTATCTTCAATATTTAAAAAGTTATGGCCAATGTTAAGATTTTAGCATGACGCCTACGACGGACGACGAGCGGGCTATGACAATAGCTTGGGTTTTCTCCGAAAACAGCCTCACTAAAAATTAGGCCATTTATCTTAATATTTTGGGCCTTTTATTATAAAAGTATTTGGCCATTTATCATTATAACATTTGGTCGTTGATGATTATATTATTAGACCATTTATCAAAATAGTATTCGGCCATTTATTATAATAGTATTAGGCCATTTATCATTATAGTATTTGGCCATTTATCATAAGAGTATTTGGCCATTTATCATTATAGTATTTGGCCATTTATCATAATACTATTTATGGCCATTTATCATAGAATAGTATTTGGTCATGGATCAGAATAGTATTTGGCCATTGATCATGATATTATTTGGCCATTTATCATAATAGTATTTGGCCATTGATCATAATAGTAGTTGGCCAATTATCCCAATAGTCTTTAGTGATTATCATAATAGTATTTGGCCATTTATCCTAAAAGTATTGGGCCATTTATCATAACAGTATTTGGCCGTAATATCATAATAGTATTGGGCCATTTATCATAACAGTATTTTCCATTTATCAGAATAGTATTTGGCAATTTATCGTAATAGTATTTGGCCATTTATCATTATAGTATTAGGCCATTTCTTAGCGCATAATTGTCTGGACCAGTTTAATACGTTTGAACTTTAAGAAAGACTACAGGTATTTAATCCAGAGATACAATAACAACACGACACAGGAACTACCTAACAACTCTATATGGCTCAAACATTCACTTGTACAATAAATAATATTATCTCTGTAATACTGACTCATAGGCATCAAGTAAATAAACAAAGAGGTATGTGACAATATGTATAACATGTATACTCCCTGAATGAATGTCAGCAAATTTGTAAAATGCAATACTTGCGCTACAAAATTGCTCTATGCAATTTTTGTACAAGATATTATCACGAGATTTAGTTGCCATAACCACAAACAAGTACATCAATGAAAAAATAATGTTAGTGTAGAGACAAATTGAAAAATACTGGTATGTATAAATCAAATAATAATATATGAAAATGCAAGCATGAATTCATATAAACAAATAAGAAAATATAACAGTTTACATTTTGTGCCAATAAAATATAACAAATTATTATACAGAGTTCAAATAATACAGTGTTTACATTCATTATTTTAATCCACTAACCCAAATAATTTTAAGTTAAACTGGTAATCATCATGTTCAATATTTGCTAGCCTCACCATCATAAAAACCTTGCTCTGTGAATACTTGGCTAATCAATGCATATAAAGTGGTCTAATCAATGCATATAAAGTGGTCTAATCAATGCATATAAGTGGTCCAATCAATGCATATAAAGTGGTCTAATCAATGCATATAAAGTGGTCTAATCAATGCATATAAAGTGGTCTAATCAATGCATATAAAGTGCTTGGCTAATCAATGCATATAAAGTGGTCTAATCAATGCATATAAAGTGGTCTAATCAATGCATATAAAGTGGTCTAATCAATGCATATAAAGTGGTCTAATCAATGCATATAAAGTGACATCACAGGTTAGCCTGTGCACTCTTTACACGATAATCATCACTCCACTTTAATTGTATTTTCATAAGAAGGAGGCCTCTTTTTAGGGATAACCAATTAAGACGGAAAGAGACGTCCCTGATTAGCATGTGCGCACTGCAAAGGCTATTCTGGGAAGACACTTTACTGTCATTCATGAATCCAAGTTTTCCAAGAACACGTCTCATTATGTACACTTATCTGATTTCTACTGTTATAGACCACATTAAATTTCGGTATCTCATAGTCAGTGCAAAGACTGATAGGGTGAATATTATCTCCACAAAGTCTTGAGCAATGTTCCTAGGTTACAGACACATAAGCCCAGCCGTTGTGAGAAGTGTAGCTGCTAGCAAGGCATAGCCGGTCTGGTAAAGCTGCTCAGTCGAGTAGCCCTTTCCTGTGTCCCATACCTGGAATTGAAGAACTACAACATTAAGTTTCACTTGAAACACATTTATTTAAGCTTGATTAAAGTGAAAGTGAATAGTCTAAAGGTTATTGAAACACTCAAGAGTCCCGAGTCTGTTTCCTGGGTAGAACCAGTACTTGGTGTCTTTGGGGTAGATCTAAGAACGCTCCCACAATTGGGATCATACCCATGACCTCCAAGTTACTAGGCCGATACTTCCACATGGCGACCTCTTCTACCACATTGCACAAACCTACCCTAATTTGAACCACGGTGTACTGGTCCCTGGGCTAGATCAGTTGAGTAAGAGATAATTGATACAGGTAGCTGAGAGTGTGAATTGCATCCTGACATTATACATTTTGTTGGCATTAATGATAACCCATTCACACATAACTTTTGTGACATTGCTGGGAATAAAACCCACGATCCATTGATACTTAACTACCCCAGTATTGATTTTCTTTCTGAATTAATTTTTGCAACAATATCACTAATTTCATATGATACAATTAACGTACAAAAACTGGGTTTTGAAGACATAAAAATTATACAATTATGCTGTCATGTGATATTGTCTAAGAAGCATATTTATTTAATTATATTATAAAACAAGTATAACATTATATATTTATTATGTTTTATAGGTATAAAACAAGAATTAAAAAAAGAAAGAAACGAGAGATGTGTTCGTCAGACACACAATGCCCCCTATAACGCCGCTTTGAAATAAAAAAAAATGACTTTTGACCTTGAAGGATGACCTTGACCTTGAACTTCCACCACTCAAAATGTGCAGCTTCATGAGATACACATGCATGCCAGATATGAAGTTGATATCTTCAATATTGCAAAAGTTATGGCCAACGTAAAAGTCATGAACCCTACCATTCACAAATTAGTACAGGAAAGAAATGACAATTATATCATTTTAAAAAAAACTTTGACAAATCAATCATTTCATTTAAAAATAATCAAAATAAAAAATCTGTACAGTAACTGTGAAAAGAACTTAAATTCTTGGTAAGGAAATATATAATCAGAGATTTATAATTATATAAATTACTTCCCTTGAAAATAATTGTCTCTAACAAATCTCTATTTTTAGTACTTTAGCAAATAATTAAAAGCCACTACTGTGACTGTAGATTCACCACTCAAAATGTGCAGCTCCATGAGATACACATGCATGCCAAATATCAAGTTGGTATGTTCAATATTGAACAAGGGCTGTTTGTAAAACATGCATGCCCCCCATATGGGCTCTCCGTTGTAGTGACAGCCATTGTGTGAATATGTTTTTTGTCACTGTGACCATGCCCTTTGACATAGTGACCTGAAAATCATTAGGGGTCATCTGCCAGTCATGATCAATGTACCTATGAAGTTTCATGATCCTAGCCATAAGCGTTCTTGAGTTATCATCCGGAAACCATTTTACTATTTCGGGTCACCGTGACCTTGACCTAGTGACCTGAAAATCAATAGGGGTCATCTGCAAGTCATGATCAATCTACCTATTAAGTTTCATGATCCTAGGAATAAGCGTTCTTCAGTTATCATCCGGAAACCATTTTACTATTTCGGGTCACCGTGAACTTGACCTTTGACCTTGTGACCTCAAAATCGATAGGGATCATCTGCCGGTCATGATCAATGTACCTATGAAGTTTCATGATCCTAGGCATAAGCGTTCTTGAGTTATCATCCGGAAACAATTTCACTATGTCAGGTCACCATGACCTTGACCTTTGACCTAGTGACCTCAAAATCAATAGGGGTCATCTGCAAGTCATCATCAATGTACCTATGAAGTTTCATGATCATAGCCATTAGCGTTCTTGAGTTATTATCCGGAAACCATTTACTATTTCAGGTCACCATGACCTTGACCTTTGATATAGTGACCTAAAAATCAATAGGGGTCAACTGCCAGTCATGATCAATGAACCTATGAAGTTTCATAATCCGAGGCATAAGCATTCTTAAGATATCATCCGGAAACCATTTTACTATTTCAGGTCACCGTGACCTTGACCTTTGACCTAGTGATCTGAAAATCAATAGGGGTCATCTGCCAGCCATTATCAATCTACCTACAAAGATTCATGATCCTAGGCATAAGCTTTCTTGAGTTATCATCCGGAAACCATTTTACTATTTCGGGTCACGGTGACCTTGACCTTTGACCTAGTGAACTGAAAATCAATAGGGGTCATCTGCGAATCATGGTCAATCTACCTATCAAGTTTCATGATCCTAGGCCTAAGCGTTCTTGAGTTATCATTCAGAAACTATTTTACTATTTTGGGTCACTGTGACCTTGACCTTTGACCTAGTGACCTGAAAATCTATAGGGGTCATCTGCGAGTCATGATCAATCTACCTATCACGTTTCATGATCCTAGGCCTAAGCGTTCTTGAGTTAACATCCGGAAACCATTTTACTATTTTGGGTCACCGTGACCTTGACCTTTGACCTAGTGACCTCAAAATCAATAGGGGTCATCTGCGAGTCATGATCAATCTACCTATCAAGTTTCATGATCCTAGGCCTAAGCGTTCTTGAGTTATCATCCGGAAACCATTTTACTATTTCGGGTCACCGAGACCTTGACCTAGTGACCTGAAAATCAATAGGGGTCATCTGCGAGTCATGATCAATCTACCTATCAAGTTTCATGATCCTAGGAATAAGCGTTCTTCAGTTATCATCCGGAAACCATTTTACTATTTCGGGTCACCGTGAACTTGACCTTGGACCTAGTGACCTCAAAATCGAAAGGGATCATCTGCCGGTCATGATCAATCTACCTATCAAGTTTCATGATCCTAGGAATAAGCGTTCTAGAGTTATCATCCGGAAACCATTTCACTATTTCAGGTCACCATGACCTTGAACGTTGACCTAGTGACCTCAAAATCAATAGGGGTCATCTGCAAGTCATCATCAATGTACCTATGAAGTTTCATGATCGTAGCCATTAGCGTTCTTGAGTTATTATCCGGAAACCATTTTACTATTTCAGGTCACCGTGACCTTGATCTTTGATATAGTGACCTGAAAATCAATAGGGGTCAACTGCCAGTCATGATCAATGTACCTATGAAGTTTCATGATCCTAGGCATAAGCATTCTTGAGATATCATCCGGAAACCATTTCACTATTTCAGGTCACCATGACCTTGAACTTTGACCTAGTGACCTCAAAATCAATAGGGGTCATCTGCAAGTCATCATCAATGTACCTATGAAGTTTCATGATCGTAGCCATTAGCGTTCTTGAGTTATTATCCGGAAACCATTTTACTATTTCAGGTCACCGTGACCTTGATCTTTGATACAGTGACCTGAAAATCAATAGGGGTCAACTGCCAGTCATGATCAATGTACCTATGAAGTTTCATGATCCTAGGCATAAGCATTCTTGAGATATCATCCGGAAACCATTTTACTATTTCGGGTCACCTTTACCTTTGACCTAGTGATCTGAAAATCAATAGGGGTCATCTGCTAGCCATTATCAATCTACCTACAAAGATTCATGATCCTAGGCATAAGCTTTCTTGAGTTATCATCCGGAAACCATTTTACTATTTCGGGTCACTGTGACCTTGACCTTTGACCTAGTGACCTCAATATCAATAGGGGTCATCTGCGAGTCATGATCAATCTACCTATCAAGTTTCATGATCCTAGGCCTAAGCGTTCTTGAGTTATCATCCAGAAACCATTTTACTATTTCGGGTCACTGTGACCTTGACCTTTGACCTAGTGACCTGAAAATCAATAGGGGTTATCTGCGAGTCATGATCAATCTACCTTTCAAGTTGCATGATCCTAGGCCTAAGCGTTCTTGAGTTAACATCCGGAAACCATTTTACTATTTTGGGTCACCGTGACCTTGACCTTTGACCTAGTGACCTCAAAATCAATAGGGGTCATCTGCGAGTTATGATCAATGTACCTGTTAAGTTTCATGATCCTAGGCCCAAGCGTTATTGAGTTATCATCCGGAAACCACCTGGTGGACGAACTGACCAACAGACCGACCGACAGACCGACCAACCGACATGTGCAAAGCAATAAACCCCCTCTTCTTCGAAAGGGGGCATACTAATTATCTCCCTTTAAAGCTTATTACTTCCCTTGGATTTGTATTTTTGACCTTAGACCTTGAAGGATGACCTTGACCTTTTCCCACAATGTGTTTGTCAGAAACACAATGCCACCTACTGCGCCGCTTTGATTTATTTAACAAAAATATATGTTTTGGCAGGTCAGATAATTATGTCCATTTAAAGCTTATTACTTCCATTGGATTTGTTTTTTTACCCCGTAACCTAGTTTTTCACCCGGCATGACCCATATCCGAACTTGACCTAGATATTGTCTAGATACAACTTCTGACCAAGTTTCGTAAAGATCGGGTGAAAACTATTTGAATAAGAGAGCGGACACGAAAAGTGTGACAGACGGACAGTGCGAAAACTATATACCCCTTTTTCTTCGAAAGGGGGCATAAAAATCTTATCCACAACTGGGCTCGAACCACTGATTCTCGGAGTAAAAGTCAAGCGCTCAAACCACTCAGCCATCCGTACTTGCATAGCCCGAGATGTATTTTAATTATGCTATTTATAAGCAATCTTCGTAATGTCACAAAATATTACAATAGATCTCTCCAAATTATTCAATCCTTTCGTGTCTGTAATTCTTTATAATTGTCAATGTTTTTTAGTGTCAAATGATGCATATAATGGATATTTTAGATCATGGTAAATGTTCAGTATTACTATTTCCTTGCAAAAATCATAACATAACTACAACGAAAATTTGTGAAACTGAAACATTTGTTTCTAAATTTTGTCAAATTTCCTCAACGTGAAAATGTCCCTTTATAAGAACATTGATAAGATCTTCTGTTCTTCAAGTTTTCAACAGACTGATTTATTATGTTATTTGGGTTGCAGCAAATCTTTATTGCATGGATCAATCCAGGATTTAACAAGATATGTGTTTGTCAGAAACACTATGTCCCCTTTTGCGCCGCTTTGAAGCTATATATTTGACCTTTGACCTTGAAGGATGACCTTGACCTTTCACCACTCAGAATGGGCAGCTCCATGAGATACGCATGCATGCCAAATATCAAGTTGCTATCTTCAATATTGCAAAAGTATTCATTAAATGAGCGATTTTGACCCATATATTTGACTTTTGACCTTGAAGGATGACCTTGACCTTTCACCACTCAAAATGTGCAGCTATATGAGATACACATGCATGCCAAATTGCTATCTTGAATATTGCAAAAGTTATTGCAAATGTTAAAGTGGGCAAACAAACATACAAACAAACACACAAACCAACAGACAGGGCAAAAACAATATTTCCCCTACTATAGTGGTGGGGGACATAAAAAGGCAAGATGTTCTTTGCTGAAAGAGGCACCTACAACTTCCTTCTATAAGAATATCATATCTTTCTTCCTAAATTATAAAGCATAATTCACTCCCTTCGTGCAAAGATGTACCAGGTGATATTAAAATTTAATGTCACATGGTACCTTTTTGCACCGTTCGGGTGATCTATTCTTTAAAACAAATAAGGGTACTAACTTCCCAATGTACTCACAAAATGTCTTATGCTGGCCCAGAAATGGAAACTGAAGCAGAAAGCCAGGTTCAGCTTGGCAAATGTAACCCCACTCTGAACTAATGGACCAGAGTTCTGTAGAAGTGCATAATAACCGGCGAAATCCTTTGTGCCGAACAGGTAGATCATGGGAGCAGCAAAGAAAGCTGAAAATGGCATAAAAGACATTGAAATGTTAGGAATATTGATCATGTCTGATAGATATATAAACTGATTTCAAAAACATAATAAACAAGAACTGCTTTAAAGTGAGTTTGTGAAACACAATGCCCCCACAGAGCTTTGAAGCAGCACCACAGCTACCGGTATTTACATATAATAAGAGAAAATTGTCCAAAGCCCATAACTTCGCAAACAAGAGCACCGCATAACGGGTGCCACGCTCGGCTGCGAAAGCTTGTCAGATTTTTTTTAGAGGTCACAGTGACCTTGACCTTTGATCTAGTGACCAAAAAATGGGTGTGGCGTGTAGAGCTCATCAAGGTGCATCTACATATGTTTGATTTTAGTGCCTATGTTCAAAACCTTTACAAACCTTGACACGGACGGCGGACACGACGAGCTGGCTACGACAATACCTCAGGTTTTCTCCAAAAACAGCCGAGCTAAAAATCAATGGACTGGAACAAAACTCGCACTGCATCTTTAAGTCATGTAAGTGGACTTGCAAACCTAAAATTAGCTAAATATCTGAAAGTGTTTATAAAAAAACTACTGAAAACGGTTATTAAAAAGAAAATTTCTTAAGTCAAAGGCCCATTACTTTGCCAAAAATCCAAACCTTTTTGGGTGGAAGTTACAGGTTTCACAAATGAAGCTCTTGGTCTTGGACAACAAACCAAAATATTTAGCTTGTCTTTGAACAAAATTCATTCTTCAGGACAAGCTGATACATGTATGTTGTATTTTTGTGCCCTGTTGCAGTGCCTTGTCCCTTCTTAGAGAATTCCATTTTTAACAAATTTCAGAGGTTCGCAACACCAATATTTAGAAATTTGCAACTTAAGTTTTCACAATTTTAAACTTTGTGACTCAATCTTTTACAAGTTTAAAAAGTTTGTGAATCATTTTTTAATAATTGAGGGGCCAAAGCCGCTTAACAAAAAACAGAAAAAAGCCCTGTCTAGGTACGATGACCACTTATCAAACTCACATGTATTAGGAATAAGGAACTAATCCGATTTGCCCACATGAGAAGTGTATTTACTAACCTCTGCACCTACCAATCATATACATGTTAGTAGTTACTTATCAAAATTACATACCATGAATTATAACCAGATTTTTATAAGTTTTGAGACAATTTTAATTAAGTGGGTTTGATCCTTGCTTGTGTGAGTTCAATATATCTTCTTTGCTGACACAAAGTGCTGGTTCTTCCTAGGACAATAAATATCTCAAGAGCCTCTAGCACAATTTTACACTTTGAACGCTAAGTATGTTTACTTGACTTAAAGTTCTGGTTCTACCCAAAATATTAAATATCTCAAGAGCCTCTAGCACAATTTTACACTTTGAACGCTACCGTAATTACTCTATGTATTCGGACACTCTAAGTTTTCTGACACCCCTTTTTTAAGCAAAAATAATTATTTTTCGTGACTCATAATTTTCGGACAAACAAGTTTTCGTCTATGATTAATGTCTCTTAGTTTTGGACAGTATATTTTACAGCACTATTTTACCAAATTTCGGTCCTGTTTTCGATATCTAATGACACTTGGATCATGGGGTTTTACAACCAGATTAACATCATAAAAGCAGGTGCATACCTGAGGACAACGGACCATTACATTTGCATTATTGGGTAAATAACCTTGTAAACCGGTATTAAACAATGGTTTCGCCCGATAGCAAAAGCGTTATGACAATTACCAGGGCTAGTGCCATTTCACAGTTCTATTATCTACCGCAATGGTACTACCCCTTCTCAGTAAAATAACTGTGACAAATACTAAACGCTTCAAAGTGTGATGCACCCTATTGCAAGTTTTACGAACAATGGAAGGTGTTAGACAACAACTATCGGAAATGAACAAACAAAGAATTCATAGTTTGCTTTTTTTTATTGCCTTTATTACAGGTTCTTACTAGCAATATCAGTACATCACATGCTCATCTTGAACTCGTTGGTCAAAGCACAAAATTGTAGTAACTTTCTGTCAAATAAATTAAGCATTTAAAATTATTTAAAATGCAGTGCAAACATATATAACTGTAATTTATACCTTACGGCATGTTATTTTACAAGCACGTGCTATTACCGGTAGTCGTTGATACAAATGACGCTATTTTCGGACACTTCAATTTTCGACTCTTAGTTTTCGGACACCTGTATTTTGTAAATATTTTTCGTATCGAAGTTTTCGGACACGACACGAAAAAAAAAAGTAAGTGTCCGAAAACAAAGAGTAATTATGGTAAGTATGTTTACTTGACTTAAAGTTCTGGTTCTACCCAAAATATTAAATATCTCAAGAGATTCCAGCACAATTTTATACTTTGAACGCTGAGCATGTTTACTTGACTTAAAGTTCTGGTTCTACCCGAAATCTTAAATATCTCAAGAGACTCCAACACAATTTTACACTTTGAACGCTAAGTATGTTTACTTGACTCAGAGTTCTGGTTCTACCCTGGGCATTAAATATCTCAAGAGACTTCAGCACAATTTTACACTTTGAACACTAAGTATGTTTACTTGACTCAAATTGCTGGTTCTACCCAAAATATTAAATATCTTAAGAGCCTGAAGCACAATTTTACACGTTGAACGCAGAAAATATTTTCTATTAACTAAATTGTAATTGTTAACTTCAAACCTCCTGTGACGATACTGGCCGTGATTCTATTTAATATCGACAACATCATAGGGATATGATATCTGAAAACAAAAAGTTACAGGGTTAAAATGAATGTTAAGAAAATATAACAGCATGGCAAAAGAGATTTATGGGAGTAAAACTATAATTACTTTACTTTTTATGTGGTGTTACTAACTTTCTTAGTTAATTTTAACAAAATCAGTTATACTTTTTGTAAGCAGATACAGAACATTGTCCATTTTGGGGAATAATCTATGTTTTGCCCAAATTTGCAGCAAAGATTTATATTAAATATGTTATATTGTAAGTGGCTCAGTCTTTTTACACCCAAATTGTCTACAACAAATACACACGTGTATTATCAGAGTCTACCACTATTAAATTGTTAAATTATTTCTGTTAAACAAATATTGTAAAAGCTTCAAACTTGACAAAACCTGCCATTTCTTACTTGTATATACTAAGATGTGGTGAAAGTGGTCTATTCCTTTGACTGTTTTTCTTCCAATACTTGTCCATCTTCGTCCCAGCTTTCTCAGCTGACGTGGATGCTGATGTACAGGGAACCACACTGAAAATTGTTGTCACATTTCAAATTGCCTTCTTTAAACAAGCATTGATCAGGGAAAAATAGGCTTAAGCATAAAATGTTGTCCAGGATTAGCAGCGATTTTTTTTGTCCAATTGGGAAAAGTACCCGTACCGGTCCAATTGGGAAAAATTGGTCGTGAAAGCCTGAAAATTGGGAAAAATCGAGTCGTGAAACCCTCAAATTGGGAAATTGGTGTATTTGATTTTATGCTCCCAATACTTTAAAATTGATAACTAAGTGTTTTCAAGCTGTCAATATTTTATTTACCTAGGTTCAAACCATAGAGCTGCATAGGGAAACTAACAAAATGTTGCATTTTCCCCAAAAAAATAAAATTATTTTTTATTTAGTTTTTTACCTTAAATTGGGAATTTTTTGGACAGCAATGGGGAAATTTGTAGTTTTTTCGTAATAGGGAAAGTGCCGTTAACCGGTACTTTATAAAGAAGGAAAAAAAACGCTGATTAGACACCACTTTCTGGTTTTATTGTATTCTTGTATTAAAGGAAATCTCATGTTAACGAAAATCATGTCTAGGCACACATGTGATTGACGAAAAAAGAAAAGTTCTAAAATACTGTATTTTTTTACAAGTATTAGTTTATATTGATTACAATACCACGACTGGTATATTACATTACTTGAAACAAGAAATATCTTTAAAAAGATATACGGTGTTGATGTTTTAATGTTTTGCGACCAGTGAAAGGAGATGGAATGAAGCAACCATGTATTTTAATGAAGGTAGTGAGTGATAATATATTTTAATGTCTTAACAAATAAAAATGAAGAACAAAAAGAGGTGAAATTGTTTGTTTTATTGACAATAAGTATTGTAATGACTAAGTTTTCATAATTGAATGGGTAGTACATTAGTTTCGATAGGAAAAGAAAACATATTCGCCACTGAAAAACAATGAACATGATGTTGGAAATAAAAAGAAGATTATAATGTGTTATAATGTGAACAGATGTTAGTAGAATGTAAACATAAAAGACTCAATATTGCAAGCATCATAGTGATATGAATTTTTTGCAGAAAAACAGAATTTTAAATAAAAAAAATAACAAAACAAAGTACAAAGAAACATATTTACACTAATAAACGCAAATATGGATTATAATAAATCAAAGACAGATACATTTCCAACACCTATATATTTCCTTTGTATCGCGGGCTACTGCTCCAAATCCACGGTTCGTCAATAGTGGCAAACAACTGCGTACCGGTAAAGTGCAATCTAGCCTGTTTTTGTAGTGTGGCCGCTAAGGCATGTGAACAATAGATTCTTTTAATTGTACAGACATGTGATTAATGCTATACTGCTTCGTAAACTAAGGAGAAACGTTTCGATGTAATGTTTAAAGGATGTTTTGTATTATGACAGTTTTTTATTTATTGTAATTTACATGTAATTTACAATATATTCATATTTCAGTTCAAATGATATGCATCCAATGTTTTAGTATAGGAACCAGACTACCAATGTTTACGGTGATTTTTGTATTATTGGCCAATGCACAATTCGGATTTATTCATTTCTGACCTATCATGAATGAAGGTCATCTAAGGTCAAAAGTGACGTTAAACAGCTACGCCAAAAAAGTTGTTAAATTTTCATGTTTTCAGTATATTAGGTAATAAATTTTACTGGGTACCAGGTAACTACGGTACTATAATTAACGCAAGTAGATTGATCATCATCGTCACATGGCAAATCCAGGAACGCAAATTGTGCATGGGTATTGAATTGTATATATTTTATATATAAAATGATTTATCTACTTGCGTTATTTATAGTGTATATCGTTATGTCACATAATTTCGTGAAATACTTTTGATTTCACATCGTGAAATTTTATTACCGAATATACTGAAAATATTAACTTTTTTCAAGTAAGGTAATATACCACTCGTGATATTTTAATCAATATAAACTAATAATTGTAAAAAAGTACCAAGTTATGATGCAACTTATTCAACATAATTTTGATATAAAAGGCTTCCGATTTGCTAATTGTATTTGTTGAATTTAAATTGCTCACCATTTTTGAAGGCACGCCAACCTTCCAAACAGCTGTTGGTTATTTAGTCCAAGCCTGAAAATCAACATTCTAAAATCAGAAACAAGACAACTTTTAAGTTCTAAATTGTAATGTCGTGTTGACATGACCTCGAACCATAGTTACATAACGGGTATTTACTATTAATATTACACTTTGATTCGCAGTTATTATAACTGAGATTAAGAAACTGTTGTTTTAAAGTTTTCGCACATTTGTTAACATTTGTTCATTTAATTTCAAGACATGTTTAAGGATTAATAAACATTACCTCAACGCCGATGCCATTGCTGTTATGTTGACAGAGCGCAGTTTCAGGTTACAATATAGTAAAAGATTGCGCTGAAAAGGTTACATTCCACTATAACATGGCAGAAAAAAAGGTGCAAAACCAGTCAATTTTTATACGAGTGGAGTTCTTTCTTGCCAATCTCATGACTTGACTTTGCGTTGTTTAAATCGATAAAGCTTAAAATGCCCGTGAAAAAAATGTATAGTTTAAGGTCTCAATGTTCAAAATAGTGCATGTTTAGACGTAAAAGTTGGCTTGTGTAAGGAAAATATGTGGCATATTGTAATATTGAGACCCGGCTTGAATAAATGTGATTACGTTCGCCCTTGCTACGTGTTTCCCCCGTGTAACGCTCACCTCGTAAGGCTTATTGGGATTACAGCCCCAAAAAGCAGAAAGGTTGACACAATCAACGCCCTTTTGTTAAAAAGGACGCTAATCTTACATCTTTGAACATCTATATTCATTATACGCAATATACTACAGGGAAAATGGACCCGGGCGAACACGTAAAGAGGGTGAACTATGTGTGCAATATTAAATCAGAAAACCGGGAACCGTCAAGTTTGAAAAGCAGACGGCATGGTATGTGCAATGGTTTTAAAACTAGAACACGGTCGTCAAATATACCACCAACTGAGAGTTATACATCGGAGCGAGATACACATTTGTAACGATGCAAAGGTACGACGAGGCAGCTGCAGCGAGTTGCATTTTCGTACCAACAGCAAAATATTCGTTGTCAGAAAATCGATTGTCAGGTTAATGCCAGTTGCTGCATAATGAAATTATTTACTGCAACTGCAGGAAACGTTTAAAAAAAGCATTATACCATCTTCGTCGGTTGTTTAAATTTGACCATGTTCCGTATGCAAAGCAACGCGTGCCTTCTACTACATTTGCGATACTGAATATAGAAGTGCCATATGTTCTCAGAAACGTGTTGCATATTAATTATTGCCCTTCAGTTCTAGATTACGCAAATGTAGCTTTTGTTCACTACTACATGTAGTTTGGGACGACAATTCAACCGAAGTTTTAGAACGAAAAGGAATCTCGGAGTTGACTTCAAAGTCTGTTCAACGCCTTCAGTAAAGCTCAATCGGTCGTTGTCGGCTTAGGTACCGGTACTACTTACCGTATAACAGCTACGTCTCTGCTTAAAAGTATCCCGTGTATCCTTAGGTTTAAAATAATGTACTACGGTTACAGAAAATATGCTTAAAGGCAACCGACTATACTCCTGGGTACTTTTTGGTATATTTTGCTTGTTCCCGTGGCGTCTTTTGTCGCGATTCCGTATAAGAACGCATTATGAATCATATTCCGATTCTTTGGGGGGGGGGGTAACAATGATAAGTTAAAAACTAGTAAATAGCACATAACTCATACATACATTTTAACGAAAAGAAGGCAGTACAATAAATTGGTAGTTATTATAAAGAAATGATATACATATACTTTATTAGGTATTTAACGTATTTATTGTTACTGAAGCTCAAGGCGAGCACAATTCTTTTACAGAAGCATGCTCCCGCACCCACATAGTGCCTTGGCTAAAACTTGCCTCTTGCTACGCCAGAAATGTATATGCATTTCATCGCAATTTTTCCGTTTCTCTGCCCAAACGCCAAGTATTTACATGACGTACTTGCGAACGAACGCTTCTCTTTTAGAGTCTCGATTATTTTCATTTTGTGTTAAGATTATTTAGATAATTAAGGGGAGATAATTCTACGTGTTTTTAAAAAAAACTTATAGGCAGTAGTTATACACATTCGAGTGGTTCGTTTGATCATGGATAAAGATAAAAACAAACAGTGTGAAATGTTATTTTTGCGGGCAAATTCGTGCAAACATTTTCAGCTGACTAAAGGTTGTATTCATGGCTAAAGCTAACTAACTATATGTGTTTGTTTATCACTCGGGCTGTAGACCGCTGGGTACTAATACTATAGCAAAATTACTTCATCGATTTTATATCCCTCGTCGAAAGGCGTATGAATATATAAATGGTAGGTGAAACTCCATCCGTGCGTGAGTGCGCCGTCCGTCACACAACCTGGACCCTTTTAGATTTTAGTAAACTCTGTTAAAGTGATAATATGGGAATTTTTCACTGTTGAATTAAGATGAAAAGAATTAACAGGTCAAAAGAGTAAGTCAAAATGTGGTAACTGACCAATTATCCGCAACTCATCTTGCTAACAGTTGTTTATTAAAAATATATTTTATATTCGATATTTTACGTGACTCACCCAGTCCTGTAAGCCGAAATGATCCGTAAAACAAAAGTGTGTCTTTGCGTCGTATAAACGAATCTGCACTAAACCTAAAAGGCTAAATTTAGGCTCACATTGTACATGCATGATCAGTTGTCAAACGAAAGTACGGTTGATATTCAAATGCATTATTTTTTTTCCGTCGACATATGTGAAGTGAAAACACCAAATATAAACAAAGGTTGCTATAGACCCCTATAAACTGTAAGATGCCCATAATTTCGCTTTAACGTTAGAATTGAAAACTGTATGACGTTTAGTGTTCTGTAACCGAAATTATTTTTTTCGCTATTTGTTATTCTCTCCGGTCAGAGCAGGTTGGCGGTGGATTCAATATTAAGGACGGCGACTTGTGATTGGTCGGTCTTTATATTACTGGCAATGTGATTGGCTGAATGATTGTTACTTAGCATCAACAGAAATAGTTTACATTCGCGATATCGAATTGCCGTGTGTTGATAATGAAGTGTGTTAATAATCAAGTGCAATTATTTTAAAAGCTCAACAAACGGTGTCCTGTTCCTACCTATCCGATGCCATTATTTCAAAAGGATTTTACAATTTAATAGGTAATATATCTGCCATATTCATTTTGATTCACTTGAGGTACTAATTCGTCCTCAGACCACGTCGTACTTGCATGTTGAACTTTCAGTTCATTGTACCTCATCTTAAATGAAATTTTCATTTCATTTGTATGGTTAGGTTTAACATTTATTTTTATAAATAGTTACGAAACGTTCCATGTATATTTTTCACATGGGCATATATTTGTAAATGATTGCCTTAGCAAAATAAGTTTTTTCTTTATTGTCATTTTGCGAAAACTATGAAGTCACTTTCAGATACTTCCATTGCTTGTTTTGGATAATAACTTGGTCCAGCAGTGTATGATGTTCAAATAAATATTCAGAAATTGAGTTTGCATGAAAACAATATTTATCAGCTGTTTTGTATCGCACCTCACCAGGGCAACAGATAAGATTTTATGTCAATTAGTTTTCACTGCAAGCTTTTGAAACAAAGTTTTTCCCTCAAGTCAATTTGTCGAAAAATTGTTTACATTTGATTAAAAACTAAACTTTATTTCTGGATGAGATGAGCTTTTTGATTGTCCGTTACACTTAAGGTGCATTTGCAAGCCCCTCTCCATGTAAGACAAGCCAGGGGAATTCCTTTTTCCATGTGGTTTATTGTTTTTCAGACACTGAATAGCCGCGGTGTTTTGCACTGAATTGTTCCTTTACTATCGCAACCTGTGATATTAATTCCGATAAAACACTCTTTACAACGTCTTTACCAGACGGTTTGTAACGCGTTACAAATTGAAACATATTAGACCCGCACGCCACTAATGAAATTTTCTTAGCACGTCCGTGTTTAGCACTAGATGCCAACATTTTTGCGTACTTTTTTGACGGGAGAAATTTTTTATGTAGACATCATTCATAAAAACGTTTCACTAAATATTAACCGCACTGAAGGTTACAATATACTAATTCAAATCAAACACAGTACGGAGGGAATCGGTATAATAAAACGACAAAGAATCAATTGCAATTAGTTTTCCAATTTCATAATCGTTTATTGTACGATCAATTTTTTATTTCAATTCGTTTTCTGTCAAAAAAAAATCGTAAAAACGATAAAACGATCTGTTGCCCTGCCTCACTTAGGTAACTGTCAGTCTTAAATAATGTCCAGCAACATGACATGTGTTCTGCGTCCAGCGTCTTGAGGCATGCAGTGTGTGCTTTCAAATTTTTGCTTGTTACCACTCTATAGGCAACATTTTTCATCCAATATTGATGAAACTTGGTCATAATGTTTATCAGGACAATATCTAGGACAGGTTTTAATTCTTGGTGACTTTTGTCCCAATCTAGTTCACCTGGTCAAATCTTTAAAAACCTAGAGGTCACAAGTTCCAAACTTTGTTCTGCTCAACAACCAGGTACATTAGTCTAAGGTCAATGTCACACTTAAAATGTTTATCACTTGTTGATGTAAAAAAAGACCATCGACATCTGTCATCATGATTTTTCTGAGTTTCAGATTATTTTTCTCCTTTCATCATTGCTTAGCTTGAAAATTAGTTATTATTAAGAGTGAAACTGCTTCCAGTGGGACCAGCAAATTAACAATTTTCGTACAATTCCGGTGATTTTAGCAGAATGTGTCATATTTCCCCAATGTTTATTAACAATAAATCAATACCATTTTTTGTATCAAACCCAAAAGCAGGTTTTAATTTGAAGATATTTTCAGCTCAACTGCTTAAATGGTCTTTTGAAAATATTTGTTGTGGTTAAATATTGATTCTGCAGTGTTTCCATATCTTAATATTTCTAAAGTTGTAAGTGACTTTGGACAGGTTGAGATCTGGCCCTATCTTTCTCTCTTATCTGTAATTGACATTTGCTGCTCATCATTATGGCAATATCTTTGAACAGTTTCAAGTAGCCTGTTTGACTTTCTGGCTGAAGTTTGAGGAGTCTCTTTGTTGAAGATTGTACACTTACATGGTAAAATATGTAAAGCCGTCTAAGATGAATTGACCTATTTTCTATGGGCATCATCTTTAAACATTGATTCGTTCTATACACACTATAAACGTTTTTTGTTTTTGAACACTATCAATGTTCTTAATGTTCTTACTATTTTTTCAACATAAAGTTAACATTCATATTTATATCCTTTTACAGTACCTCAACTAGTGATGTGGTTAAGAAAATACCAAGAAAATATAGATTTTTGGTACAACTTAAAGGTACATGTACTTGTTCATTATGTTTGGCAAAATATCAATTTTCAAAAAAAAAGTCATATATTAAAAAATAATGTATGCATTATTTTCAAAGAACCAAATAACACAAAATAACACTATTGACTAAAAAAATTCTTAAAAGATATGTTCATCAAATGAAATTGTAGAATTGATAATTTAGCAAAAAGTGTATAATTAACGTAGAGTTTTAACTAAGTTACAGATCATTCAAAAGCCTTCAGGATTTGGTGGTAAAGAGTTAACTTTTGCTTATAGAGGCCCCATGTTTGATCTCCAGGGCTGGAACATTTTTCTTATTCTTTTCTTGCAATTTTAAGTATTTAAAACTAAAGTATTACAGTTTTGTTCCTAATGTAATTAAAGACATTATTAAAAAATATCATAGCCTGTCAGTGTTTTTTTTTCATTCAAAATCGGTTCCGCGGGTAACCGGACCCATTCCCAATGGAAAAAAAGTATATATTTTTCCCAAATGGGAGCTAAAAATTTCCGTCGTGGGCCGTCGGCTGGTCAGGCTATAGCCTGACCACTTTTTGACAACAAAAAAAGAGAAAAGAAGGCTGAGCTAGGAGATGAATTGCTTAATCTCCTCTGGATCAGACATATTTTATCATGCTTCCTTATTTTAAAAAAATGCCAATTTTCAATACAACACTGATGCTGTTGCAAAAGTGATAAAATCCCAGTATTTCTATCCGTTTTCTAACTTCGTTGTGTTCCGATGGTTCAAACGAGCCACCGTACACTCCATTTTTCCCGCATGTTTATTCCGGAAGATGCAGACGAATTTATTTCCAAGAAACAAGGAAAGACATCAGAGTGAGAAAAATAATAACCATCGCTATGTTGCAATAATGAAAATACACGATAAATGCTATATGCCCTTCGTTCACATATTGAAGGCAATGGTCCAAGAAACCCTTACTTGTAGCTGAACCTAAGAAATGCAATATTGTACCGTAACTAGGAAGGTAATGATTGTGCAGATGTTGATTTCTGCCTAACGTTCAATTGAAGGTATGAGATAGATCATCTTGCATCAAAGTCCTTTGACAATATCTCTTCAAATTAAAAAAAACAAAAACGTAAAAAGGGCTATATCATGGTGTCCCTCTCAGCGATTTTCTCCTTTATAAAGTACCGGTAAACGGCACTTTCCCAATACGAACAAACTACAAATTCCCAATTGCTGTCCAAAAAATTTCCAATTTAAGGTAAAGAAAATAAAATATATACAATTTTTTAATTTTTTTTTGGAAAATGCAACATTTTGTTAGTTTCTCTATGCAGCTCTATGGTGTGAACCTAGGTAAATATAATATTGACAGCTTGAAAACACTTAGTTATCAATTTTAAAGTATTTGGGAGCATAAAATCAAATACACCAATTTCACAATTTGAGGGTTTCACGACTCGATTTTTCCCAATTTTCAGGCTTTCACGACTCAATTTTTCCCAATTGGACCGGTAGGGGTACTTTTCCCAATTGGACAAAAAAATCGCTGCCTCTCCACAAAACATTAAACTACGGAAACCCATTCGAGGCATACCTATCTTTTTATAAACCAAATCTGCCCAACGTTAGCATGCCAATGCCAACATCATGCCAACGTGATGCCGACGTTGGGCCAACGTCGGCCTGCAATCTGGGGAATTCATTATTTTCTGTTTCAAATCCAAGACTAAACATACACGAAAACACTTGAACAAAGCCGAAGGATTTATTTGAGCCAATAAATGTTCATGGGATATCAAAAAAAAATAATTAAAGAGGCTAAATGAAATAAGGTCTTTAAATATCATCTAGTGAAATTCGTTGCCATTACAGCTTAGGGAGCCCGGATACTTTCTCTTTGTGACTGAATTTTATTCAGATGACGTAAACAATGACACGCTGAAAGTTCAATTGGAGACATTGAAAACACACTTTTCTAAACAAAACAATTACCAGATCCGACTGCCGCACATGCTTGACTATATGCGCAAGCTTCCACGTGATTGCAGGTGATCTTAATACTCAGATGTTGCGGCACTTATACGAATCTTACTGACAATGCCGGCTACAAATGCTACAAGCGAGAGGACGTTCTCTGCACTTCGGAGAGTTAAGACACATCTGAGAAGCACACTGTCCTAACCTAGACTTAACAATCTTATGACTTTGCACGTTCATAAGCAAAGAACGGACGCTTTTGACTTTACTTAAATTGCATAGAAGTTCGTTACTCAAGGAGAATGGCTCAGCTGTGTATTTGGAAAATTTTAAAGGTGTTACAGCACTGCAACTTAGCAAATTAACAAACTATTTTCAAACTATTTTCCCTCGTTTATCGCATATGAAATTAATATGGAACCTGGTGCGGCGCCCTGTAACTTAGTAATATCGTACACTTTGGCATCAAAACCTCCCAGATGTCATTTAGCTTTTATGTTTTAAAATTTTTCAGGGGGGGGGGTGGGCGCATGCCCGCAGACCCCCCAAGTAGCTTCGCGCCTTCGGCGCTTGCAGGCCTCTGGCACTTAGAGCCTGACCACTTTCAAAAGTCCGACGACAGCCCTGTGTTTTACAAATTTCACACAATCAACATTCAATCGAAACAAGTCTTGCAAACCGTAATGCCATAATATGGCTTCATTAAAACGTTCCAGCTTGAACTTATTCTAAAACTTTTGATCTATTCAAATGTTTTCAGCCATATGTATTTAAATTTTATTACTGGAAAGCAGAGGAATAATTTTATGATAGATAAATTTTCAGTTTCAAATGCATAATTTGTCAAAGTACACCTGTCTTATAAGGGAAAATCTGTTTAGTGCGTCTTAATCCAGTATGTCTAAAGCAAGGTGCTATTCTTCCAAAATCCTCCTTTTGAACAATTTAAAATGATGACAGATGTGAGTAAAAGTTTTTATTCTGTGGATTCAAAAGGGGACTCTGCAATTCCTTTTCATCATGATTAACATGTCCATGATCTGTTGTGGGAAATCCTTGTCAATACCATGCCCTGATTGTTTGACCTTGGCTTTAATTTGATCTTTGATCTTATCAGTAATAGTTTCAGGTATATTGAACAAGTTAATTCAATAATTCTTAAGTAAGTTTAAAGTATGCATGTCTGAGCGCTAAATTGTTGCAGTGACCTATTAAAGTGTTGTAATTTCACGTTTTTGTTAGCTTAGGTGATCATTAGCTTAACAGAAATGGAATAAATAAATATTAGTTCATATAATAATTTTCAGCCTGTATCAGTGTGTTTTGTCACCATTTTGGGAATGGGGCTGGGTCCCTTTGGATTGGCAAAATTTGCGGTGTTTTGACTGTAATTGAGCAATAAGTGTTGTTGTTTTACTAAAAATTGCTTCAAAAGTGAGAATACACGTGTTTTCGGTCTTAAATTTACTACATGTAAGGTTGAACTTACATGGATTGGAGATGAACATAATATTGAGATCTAAAAACAATTTTTTTTTGGAAACCTTCCATTGGGAATTGTGAACCAGGTTTTCCGAAGGAAAAAACTGGTTATTAGAATGGCGAATGCGGGCAGGCGGAACAAGCTTGTCTGCTCTCTAATTCAAATAGTTTTCATCCGATCTTTACGAAACTTGGTCAGAAGTTGTATCTAGACAATATCTAGGTCAAGTTTGAATATGGGTCATGCCTGGTTAAAAACTAGGTCACAGGGTTACTTAGTGCGTTTTAAACATTGAGCGTTTTGTCCGCTCTCTAATTCAAATATTTTTCATCCGATCTTTACGAAACTTGGTCAGAAGTTGTATCTAGATAATATCTAGGTCAAGTTCGAATATGGGTCATGCCGGGTCTGAAACTTGGTCACATGGTCGAAAAACAGATTGATTTTGAAACATGGGGGGTAATTGTGATTAACAATCAGTAGCAATGCACATTTTGAGTTGCAGTTGTCTCCCTTTATCAGACTTTTTTTTATTGAAAACCTGGTTTTATGACAATTTTGTTCTTTGTTTCACTTTCATTTGGGAAAAATATATACTTTTTTCCATTGGGAATGGGGCTGATTATACCGAAACCGATTTTGAATGAAAAAAACACTGTGTATCAGGTTTGTAAAACACTGGAGGTCAAGAAGAGAATTTTTCAACTTAATTAGTTAAATCATGAACGGTTGGGATAAGATGCACCATGTACAATGCAAGAACTAAGCTATTTTATTTTGTATGGTTTAGGCTTATTACTTTAAGAAAAAAAATGAAATCTAAACATAGTTTTTAAGGCAAAAAAGCAAAGTTGTTTTTAGAAGTTTAGTTCCATTTAGTAGTACACATGTATAAAAGTAAAAAGAATAAAGACATTGCAAATGAACTGTTGTTAAAACATATACTTAAAGGACAATAGGTATCCTGTATACATTACATGTAAGTTAATAGAATTGATAAATGTTGAAAGTAATATAGATAGGTCTAATTACTTACAGACATTAAGTTTTACTGTGTTTAAGTCCAAACAAATAAGAAGTGAAATCTGTACATTTTATTTGCCATATATTGAAATATTATAGTTGGTTTAAGTATTAAATCTTTGCCGTAATCTATAATTTGTGTTATTCGATTGAGCAACTTTGAATAGTTTTTGGCATGTGTTTTCAATAAATGTCACCATTTATCACTTTTATTGCAAAATTCAATCCCTTTATATTTAACGATTATTGATTACTTGACACTTTCATTTTCAGCCATTTATTATGTTTTAACTTTAATGCTTGTTTAATGAAGAATATTTACATGAAATATGCATTTGTAATATATCTTCTGTAAAGTGTATCAAATTTGCAAGTCATCCGTTTGGGCAAGTTTACATGCAAAATAAAGTAAGTAAGTTAAACAGACAGGGTTTACGTGTTTACTGTAATTGAAGAACACAATTAACACTAAAAAATTGTGTTTCTTTAAAATTATCTAAAAAATATCAATGAACACAATTAAAACAGTACTGCTTTCACCATTTCGAATTTCAATATTTGGTAACTCCTGAATGGGATGCGTTTTCTAAGGTGATTGGTTGACTGAAAAAAATAGCCAATAAAAACGCAGGTATGATAATGCGCCATGATATTTGAGACAACTCTCAAGAAATGCAAATCAGACATATATTTATGCCCCCTTCGAAGAAGAGGGGGTATATTGCTTTGCACATGTCGGTCGGTCTGTCGGTCGGTCCACCAGGTGGTTTCCGGACGATAACTCAAGAACGCTTAGGCCTAGGATCATGAAACTTCATAGGTACATTGATCATGACTCGCAGATGACCCCTAATGATTTTGAGGTCACTAGGTCAAAGGTCAAGGTCACTGTGACCCGAAATAGTAAAATGGTTTCCGGATGATAATTCAAGAACGCTTATGCCTAGGATCATGTAACTTGATAGGTAGATTGATCATGACTAGCAGATGACCCCTATTGATTTTCAGGTCACAAGGTCAAAGGTCAAGGTCACGGTGACCCGAAATAGTAAAATGGTTTCCGGCTGATAATTCAAGAACGCTTATGCCTAGGATCATGAAACTTGATAGGTAGATTGATCATGACTAGCAGATGACTTCTATTGATTTTCAGGTCACTAGGTCAAAGGTCAAGGTCACGGTGACCCAAAATAGTAAAATGGTTTCCGGATGATAACTCAAGAACGCTTATGCCTAGGATCATGAAACTTGATAGGTACATTGATCAGGACTCGCAGATGACCCCTATTGATTTTGATGTCACTACACTACGCGACCCGTGATTTTTGCCTAATTTGCGAAGTCAAGGCGGGCATTTTGCTTTTTGGGTGGAGAATCACCGCGATTTCACGTGACTCATCACTCCGACGTCGCGCGCGAGCAAGATAATCTTCGCCCTAAATCCCCTTAATGTTGTGGTGATTCGCTGCGATTCGCCGTGATAGCAGTGGATATCGTTGACATCGATGATTCGCCAATTCATGCATATAAACCGAATCGTATCGATAACTGTATACATAACGCTTATCTAATGTTCACAATTATCAAATAATCAAACATAATTGCAACATCACTTCCGAAAAATAATCTTAAACATTTATGTCGGTAAATATGTTTGAGAATTTCATTAACACAACTTTATGACTACGCCATTTTTCAGAAGTGTAAAGAGTATAGTGCATTATGTGGAAGACAGCTTTCATTGGACGAGCGTATTAAAATTTAGATCGAATGCAGTACGATCTTACAAAAAAACGTTTTATTGCGTCATACGCCTTCATGTAAAAAACGTTTTCCTCCTGGAAATTGTGCAATCAATGCATTATATTATCAAAACATTTTTGCGACACGTAAAGCGTTGTAACAAATTAATATACAATTCAAAACAATTATACCATAAGAATTAATGTTCCGTTAAATTCCCAAATGAGAATAATAATCTATAATCCGAAACACTCTTCCGATGTTTTAATGTTAACACGACGTTCACAAATGCTTCCAATATAGCCAGCATGTATATTTCCCGACAAAAGAGCGCGAAAATTATGCGGCAATGTACAAAGTCAAGGTAAAGAGTGAGCAAGTATTGATTTTTTATACAAACTGCGTAGCGCAGAGAACATTGAATTCTGCTGATTTCGGTTAAATGTTTCTTTGGTATTTTTAAAACAGTTATATCGCCAAAAATTTGATATTTCTTTTAATGTCATATCAAATCAAACACGCCGTATCCATATCGTTACTGATAGAAGTAAAACATAATACCTTGACGTGTATAGTTTTTTTTTGTTGTGAGAGACCATCTGAGTTAACGCCGAAAAATATATACAAACTGTTATTTTTTGTCAATGCCCTTTAATCCATTATCGCACTTAATTGGCAGCGCCATCTTGTTGTTTCTGTGATTGTCACATCTTTTCACAGTTTGAACACGTACAAAGAGTGCCAATTAGACACTACAATAAACACTATCACCCGCTGGACAGTACACAATAAATAATATAATGTTGAGTTTTTTTTGTTTTGGACGTCAAAACCCAGAGAAATGCATGTACATTATACATCATCATATTTATTTAACTTTGCGAATGCTTAGTGCTACGTTGATATACTCGTTTTTTCAGCAAAACAAACACAATGTTTAATGGCTTTAATATATAGGCAATGATGTAATAACAACATAATATATAACACGATATCATAATAACATGTACTTAAAAATAGAACAGTAATGTATTTCCGATTTCCGGCTTATCAAGCATTGTGAATGTATGTACATCGCTCGGAAAGTAACGCGAGTAACACAAGTTATCCGCATTGGAGCCTGAAACAGAAAATAAATAAGTATAGCATAATCTAGTCCAAATAATTAGACGTAATCTACCGATTACATTTAAACTTTAAATGAAAGTGTTACTTAAGGCGCGAATATTTTGCTTAACACTGTTAACAAAAGGGCTACACGTTATAATGGAATGCAAAAATAAGTATAAACATAATTAATAACGTCAATAAACACACACGATAAGATCAAAGTTTAAAATGAAAACTTATATCATATTTCTCGTAAATTACCAAATTATTAGTTTCGTTAAATCAAATACCATGTATAGAGAAACAAGGTATGACCCCTATTGATTTTCAGGTCACTAGGTCAAAGGTCAAGGTCACAATGACCCGAAATAGTAAAATGGTTTCCCGATGATAACTCAAGAAAGCTTATGGTTAGGATCATGAAACTTCATAGGTACATTGATCATGACTCGCAGATGACCCCTATTGATTTTGCGGTCACTAGGTCAAAGGTCAAGGTCACAGTGACAAAAAACATATTTACAAAATGGCTGTCACTACAACTGAGAGCCCATATGGGGGGCATGCATGTTTTACAAACAGCCCTTGTTAATTAGAAAGTGCCTGTCAGGGTTTTCAGCCTCATAGAACAGGGGCCTATTAAAGGCACCTTCCCAATTGAAAATTTCTTTAAAATCATGCAAAAATCCCAAAAATCCTAACTTCCACCAGCTTTTTCATTTCCCAAAGCAGTAATTTTAGCAAGAATTCTTCCCAAAATTAGCAATTTCTTCCCAAAATGCATAGGCTAGGGCCTCTTCCCAATGAAGCGAGGTAAACCCCTGGGTCCTGACAAAAAAACATTGGCCACGTCCATAGAACAATACTGATGACTGATACTTGTTTGATGACACAGAACAGATTCAGCCTAAGCAGTAATTTGTTTGCATAAAATTATAGCCTCTTAAAGGCTGTTTCCCAATTGCAAAAAGTTAAAAAGGCTCTTTCCCAGAAAATATGCCAAACTTTTCCAGTAAATTCAATAATAGGTTTATTGAATTTATTATACAGCAATTTAATTCCTTAGAACTTAAAGCCACACACCTTGAAATAAAATTCATGGTATAGTCAATTTAAGTATAAATAAGAAACATGTTTTATCTATGCCAATATAAGAATATATCTGGTGGTAACAAGATAGAAATCCGTCTCTTTTGTCCTTTTAAACCTAACAATAATCGCGTTTGTCGAAACGGACGTATACATCTAGAAATCCTACTTTCGGTTTTAAAGCGGTAATGTTTGAAAAACAAAAGAATGACTTGCTTATTTTATTAATACTTTTGCAATATTGAAGATAGCAACTTGATATTTGGCATGCATGTGTATCTCATGGAGCTGCACATTTTGAGGGGTGAAAGGTCAAGGTCATCCTTCAAGGTCAGAGGTCAAATATTTGTTGCCCAAATCGCTTATTTTAATAATACTTTTGCAATATTGAAGATAGCAACTTGATATTTTTTTAATTGAAAGCAGGGTCGCCATGAGTTAAAATAGATTGAATTTGATACAAGGTGGGTAACAATGCACATTTTGAATTGTCTCACTTTATCAGACTTTTTTCAAATTGAAAACCTGGTTTTGTGACAATTTTGTCTTATTATTATTTGAATCTTATTTACCAGTTGTGCTGTTCTTGTTGTTGTTTTTTCAAAGAAATTGGTATAAAACATAGGTGTACAATGAATGAAACAAAAGCAAAAGATTCACAATGTTTGAACACATTTGCCCATTGATTGATGCATAAACCCGATACTGCCCATAGTCTCAGTTTGCCTGATTCTTCTTTGAACAATTTCATGTTTTAAACTCTTTTTTTCAAATATATGTGTTGAAGATAATGAGCACCATATCTCTGGTATGATACTTTTTCAAATGGACCCCTGGTTGAATTCTGAGTATAATAGATAATAAAAATGCTTGTGCAAAAAGTAAACAATAATCAATGGGCCATTGAGAATATTGAATTTCAAGAGCCGCTTTAGAGAACCCAACACCTATCAAAGTGGGAATTGATTAAAACTCGATATTGAATATTTTTGACAAGTGTAAACAGTGTTGGTACACTTTAAGAGTTTTTGCAGTGGCTGTTCGATTCAATCAGCGTATATTTATAGGTTGTTTAGATGCCATTACGATGAGTTTGTATCAATAGGAAATGTTTATTTTAGTTGTGCAAATATGAATTTAGAGACCTTTTGAGAACGTGAAATTTGGCTAATGCCAAAAAAATTTAAGGGGAGGTTAAATAATATTTTCCATGGACTTTTTTCCATATGGTTTATAAAAATGAATGTAAGTATTGTAGTTTATGATGAGTCAGCAGAGAAATTCTGCTTATGTATATTTTAAGCTTTTTTCGGGTTATTTTATAGCAGTTATTGGGTCATTTTCCACTACAGCAAAAATATATTTTTTCCTAAAGCTAGTCCGTTAAAAGAAAAAAATTATGGTCACTTTCAGATGTTATACTTCTTATGTAATTTATCAAACAAATGGACATTTTTTGTCAATTTAATGAAAATTTATGCTATATAATTTGGAACATCCCAATGTCATCAAGCCAATAACGTGTATATTTAAAACAACAACTTTGACAGATGTTGTTATTCATTATTTTATTTATTAAAAATATTCATGCATGACATGGTTATGTTGTTATTATTCACATTGCAAATATGAAATCAATAATAAAAAATCTTTAATGTAAAAACATGTATTAAAATAAATCAAACTAGCATTGAAGAAGAAGAAGAAGAAGAAACAAAGAGGTAAATCATGTCTTGTTAGCATTTTCGTCAATTACAAATATTACACCAATCAAGTTTCTCATTTGGTTTGATAAGAAACTGCTGATTCATCATACTTTGGTACATGGTTAATTGATTATCCGGGGACACTAAAATATGTATGCATAATATTGAGATAAAATCTGTTTTGGGTTTTGGTATCTGTCATTTATCTATGAGACACTGTCAGGTGCTATAATACTATTCTTCAGGCGCTATAATAATATTCTTCATTTACAGATTGCAGTGTTTGTATGTCAAGTCTGAATATTATTGAATTGACTGTGAATCAATGTTTGCATGTTCACGATTGCTATTCATGAGGAAATGATATAAGTGCAAAATATTGTTTAGCTTAATATTATATAACTCGGAACTAATGAAGAAAACAATAATTCAGGTTAAAATACTGCCATGACATGCTGCTTACATGTACATGAAAAACTATTTCAAGAACAAGTTAAGTAAAAAAAAAAGTACTTTAAAATGCATACAAATTATTTATGTTTCTGTTTCTTTCAGAATATGTAACCTCTGCACCATGCAAGCATCACTAAGTTGACCCCAGAGGGAGGGTTAGCTCCTCCCCCTCCCCCAAGCCCCACAAACCCCCCAGGGCGTTGACCCCCTACCAGCCCCCACGGGTGTTCAATGGCCGACCCAAATGTAGCCAAGTTGACGGCCAGCCTAGAGGACCTGTCCCTGAAGAAGCAGCTACCTTTGAGACAGCAGGCAGGTTTCATGGCTTAGTGGATATTTTAGTCAAAGTTGGGTCTGTATTTTAACCCCATTCCTACTGTTAAAAAGTGTATATTTTCCCCAAATGACTGCCTAAAATTCATAATTGAAGGTTTTTCGAAAAATAAAAATATAAAGAAATGAAATAAATAAAAATAAATTTAGTTTATTTCCCTATCCAGCTCTATTTTTACTAAAATTGGGAAATTGAGAGCTGTGTTTTTGCTGGCAAATAATATAAAACTGGGAATAAAAGTGTTTTGAAAATTGTATTTGCAAAGGTTTAACGAAAAAAAGCTTGATATGGAGATAAATGTAATTTTGCTGTTTATGTAAAAAAAATCAATACTTTTGTTTTGTTTATTAGAATCCTTAAATTGGCATTGTGGGCAGTCATTTTGGGAATTTGTAATTTTTGAGATTGGGAATGGGGTCACTTTGCTTCCCAAATTTTACCAGAAAGAATACTGGTTTCATAGCAGAAAGTATTCTGTAATTGTCTATGTCTTTTGCAGGTAGGTTTGGAACCAGAAATATCATTCTGTTTTGCTAACTTTTCTCCAATTTTACCACGGTAAGTTTTTTAGTTGCATTGAAAAAGCAAATACACGTATTGCTGGAAACAGCTGGAAAGTAGACTGGGTAGCTCAGTTGTTAGAGCACACAGCAGGGTTCACTGGTTCGATTCCCGGCCTAGCCATATAACTTTTGTGGTGATTGGTCATACAATTTAAGGACTTGATTTGGAAAAAACAGACTGACCTTTTAGCTCACCTGATTGCTCAGGTGAGCTTTTGTGATCGGTCTTTGTCCGTCGTCTGTCCATTGTCCACATTTGGTTTGTAAACACTCAAGGGGCCACATTTTCTTGTCCGATATTCATGAAACTTGGTCAGGAGATTTGTCCCAATGATACCTCGATCGATTTCGAAACTGGGTCATGCTGGGTCAAAAACTAGGTCACTAGGTCAAAAAAAAAGAATAACCTTGTAAACACTGTAGAAGTCACATTTCATGGCCCAATCTTCATGTAACTTTGTCAAAATGTTTGTCTTACTGATATGTTGGTCGAGTTCAAAAATGGTTACGGTCCGTTGAAAAACATGGCCGCCAGTGGGCGGGGCAGTTTTCCTTATTTGGCTATAGAGAAACCTTGTAAACACTCTAGAGGCCACATTTCTTGTCCAATCTTCATGAAACTTGGACAGAAGATTTGTCCCAATGATACCTCGATCAAGTTCAAAACTGATTATGCTGGGTCAAAAACTAGGTAACTAGGTCAAAAAAAGAGAAAAACCTTGTAAACTCTGTAGAGGTCAAATTTCATGCCCAATCTTCATGTAACTTTGTCAAAATGTTTGTCTTAATGATATGTTGGTTGAGTTCAAAAGTGGTTCCGGTCCGTTGAAAAACATGGCCGCCAGTGGTCGGGGCAGTTTTCCTTATTTGGCTATAGACAAACCTTGTAAACACTCTAGAGGCCACATTTCTTGTCAGATCTTCATGAAACTTGGTCAGAAGATTTGTCCCAATGATACCTCGATCAAGTTCGAAACTGAAAAAAACATGGCAGCCAGTGGTCGGGGATGTAGTTAACACAGATAATTCAAATATTTGTATATTAAATTGGAAGAAAATGCAAAGGACACAGGGGAATGTGAACATACCGTACATTCGCGGCCATAAGTCTACCTCGGCCATAAGTCGAGGGGTATAATGTGGCTAGAAAAACTTGTTTTTTTGCCTTGACTCTGCCATAAGTCGGGCGGTAAATTTCCTCAATATCTCGGACATGTTTAAGTGACATTTTAGTCATGGTTCTGAGGGCTTTTGTACCGGCAATTGACATTTTTTGGGATATTAATAATAAGAATATATTTAAAACGAAACATTCAACATTTCAATTATTTATTATCACGAAAAATATATTTTATTTTTCAAAATCATAATAACATATCATTCATTATTTTGAACTTAATATATATTTCACAAATCAAAATTATTATCCCGTTTAACGTAATAAGTTTTAGCGTTGCTATTATGAGTAGATATTTTTGTATTCAAATGTTAGTGCTATTGATGTGAAAATTCCGTAAAATCTTGAACGCAGAAATTCATTCAATGGTCAAAATTATTGTAACTTGCTCTCAAATAATCAACAACGCTTTTGCCATTATGCGTGAAACACGTGAATTTACCAACACTCGCATTGCTCGCTATTCGACTGATAATATATATTCGTAAATCATGAGATACCCGAGGAATATTTTCTGCATTCTGGAAAAACATCTTATCTTATTAATTATAACTTAGCAGATAATCGAAAGTAATTGTGTATTTAATAAGTCCAATTACACTTTTTAATAATCCAGGGTGAGTGCGTAATATTATTATAATCAAACAATGAATGAAATCTTCACTCAGATAAGATCTATTTATTTACGAAACGATAATGCATAAATTGTGGGACAGTTGTGAATAAATCAACGAAACCACACCTTCATCAAATAAAAAAATATACCAGGTGAAGTTGAACAATAGCGATTGGTTAATGGCGTATCCAACGATCGAGTAATTATTTTTGATTGGTCAGAAGTAGTTTGTAGCAGAACCGTTGTGCATATCATTAACGGATAACTATTTCAGGCGTGATGCAATAAAGACAAATGATCAAAAGGATGCCAACACTACACTTTACACTTTGATCTTAGTCAAAAGGCCGAGAAGCGATATTTTGGTGGCATAAAGACACCTGCACCTGTTGACAGTTTGTATTTAAACGGATTAACTTTAAATGGGTTCAAGTGTCAGCAGTGGATTTTCTATTGTTCTTAGGAGACAACGGACGATGTATCGATAGACAAATTGCTATGTATTATTTTCGCCACTTTACCGTATGTCACTAATGTTAAATATTTTCGAAGTTATTTTCACATGTTTTTATTTGGACTTATTACGAAGATTAATGAATTAAAAACCAATGTAAAGTATTTTGTTATCGGCGGACATTTAAAAGACGAGTCGGCCTTACCGTAAACAGTCATCATTCCTCCGCTTCGGAGATTTATTACTTTAAAAAAAAACGGCACAGAAATATGTTTATTTTTTATTTTTATTTAGTACCTCATCCATAAGTCAAGTTGACTTTTAAAGTAAATTTTGGGAGCGTTTTTTGGTCGACTTTTGGCCGCAAATTTACGGTAATTAAAAGTTAATTTATTCAGCAAAACATAGTGAACAGTAAAGGCAGATAGCATGAATGACATAAGTAAATACATATATAACTGTAATCAACAAAAGTAAAATCTAAAAACAACAATTTAAGAAGTCTGTACAATACATAATTGTCAATCTAAATAACTTTATATTTTTAAGGACAAAACACATGGTGACTGTTCAATAATACAATGAAAATGTAAAACCTTCCCTCCTTAATTGCACTCTGCCGTTCTTTTGACTGTGCATAACAATTACACAAAAATATTATAGAACATAACCACAAAAAAAAAATCATGTATGTACATGTAATTCATTTCTAAGATATATATCAAGGAAACAACAATACACTGATTAAATGCGATTGAAAAGGAAAAATAATTATCAGCAATAGATGGTAGCGCATATTAAATTGTATTGCAACACAATATATAATCCCGCAAGAATTATGCATTGAAACAAAACACTAAATAATTGATCCATGCTCTCAAAGTTAATTATAAATGTACCTTTTCAAACATATTCATGATTTGACATTAGTTGGCACGACAATATTAAATCATCCATGTGAATTATGTGTTGAAACGTAATACTGAATACAAGTTTGGTGTGGCCAAGAATTTATGTTGAAAGTACATGTTCCAAAATGTTTGTACTGAAACTTGTGAAAAAACACCTATTTTACTCTTAACACAAGGATGTTATTGCTAAACGATTGTCCCACAATGATGGATGCTGTGCTCCTATTGTAGAAGACTGAGAGTGGGTGATTAAGTCCATCCCTCTTGGTAGCAAGAGTTGCCAGCTTCTTCTTGCCTTCCCCATCCAGCTGAATGATAGTGCTGATTGACCATCCACAGACCAGCACCTGTCCCAGAGCAGTCACATGGATACCCAATGGGTGTTGTAGGTCTGGGTCTGTGAAGGTTTGGAGAACTGTGCCATCTCTGGCAAGGGTGAGGACCTTGTGATGGAAATTGTTGATGATAAATATCTTGTCACCTGAAGGACTCACTGCACACTTATATACTGTAAAGAGAGAGTGGGATCATTGTAGTTAGTTAGTAACAGAATCATTATGTTAATAAAGACACTCTTACACTTATTCACCCCAGCTATTTGTGTTCATTAATAAAGGATGATTTTTCTTAAAATGAATAATGTATTCAAGGATGATTATATTATGCTGAAACCCTATGGAATGAACAGCACTTACATACACTAAATAAGTAAATTTACTCACTTACTGTAAAACCATTAAATTTCGTGTGGTACGAATTTTCGTGGATTTCGTTGGTCCGCTGAACCAGGAATTCAAGTACCAATGATTATTTATACATTTTTAGCTCGACTATTATATATGAAATATATATAGTGGAGCTATCCTACTCACCCCGGCGTTAGCGTTAGCGTGAGCGTTCAAATGTTAAAGTTTGCATACCACCCCAAATATTTCTTATATCCCTTGACATATTGCTTTCATATTTTTCATACTTCTTTACCAACATGACCCCAACCTATAAACAAGAGCAGACAACTGTATCAAGCATTTTGTAAGAATTATGGCCCTTTTTCCACTTAGAATATGCATATTATTGATAACTCTGTGTTAAAGTTTGCGTACCACCTCAAACATTTTCAATGTCTCTTGACATATTGCTTTCTTATCTTGCAAACTTCTTTACCAACATAACCCCAATCTTTAAACAAGAGCAGACAACTGTATCATGCATTTTGTAAGAATTATGGCCCTTTTTCCATTTAGAATATGCATATTATTGATAAATCTATGTAAAAGTTTGCTTTCATATTTTGCAAACTTCTTTATCAGCATGACCCCAACCTATAAACAAGAGCAGACAACTGTATCAAGCATTTTTTAAAGAATTATGGCCCTTTTTTGTCTAAGTAACTGAATATTTTGTTAAATTTTTTGTTTAGATCCACTTGACTTCTTAAGTATCAAAGCTATTGCTTTCAAACTTCAAATATTTTCTTCCTATCATGAGGGTACTGTACCTGGCAAGTTCAATTTGACCTTTACCTTTGAATGACCTTGACTCTCAAGGTCAAATTAATAAATTTTGCTTAAATTGCCATAACTTCTTTATTTATGATCAGATTTGATTCATACTTTGACAAAACAACACTTACCTGACATACCACAATGGACTCCACCCAAACCATCCCCCACGCTCCACCCCAAAATCCCCCCCCCAAAAAAAAAAATATTTTTTTATATTTTTTTTCTTATTTTTGAAAGATCATCTATTAAATGATCACACACCCACATTATACCCCCCCCTCTCCATGATGGCTTACGTTATACTGTCAAGCACTCGAATGGTCGAGAGCGCTGTCCTAGTGACAGCTCTTGTTTATACGCTTCCATTTACGGCCATTAACCATTTCTTCCACTGAATCGTTAGCGGCTTGTGTCAATAATGCTAATTAGGTCGTAGACTGAGCCTTTGCAGGGTCGGGCAATCCTGCTATAGTAGAAGAACGTGTCTGAACTGTACCCGTTTTCAACCATTTTGAAAGAGACATTGTTAGATTGAGATATGCTAGTTAATACAATATGTTGTTTTCTTGATAAGTGTTTGGGTAATAATACATTTTAAATCAAGCATGGAATTTAAACTGTACATCAACGATTGTTCTCTTTTATGTGACATCGTCAAATTAACAGTTTGCAGATTTATCACATATGTCAATTAGTGCCAATTAAAGTTAAAAGAGACATAACTGTTTTCACACGTGTATTCTGGGGACCTTATTACTCAATTGTTACTACTAGGGGACCGATTGCGCTGAGAATTACTAATATTGTCAAAACAACATAGATGGCAATTAGCGAGCGGGGACCCACAAGTGCGCCGCTGTATCCCTCTTATTGACAATTATCGGCAACACTTTCAGGCTTCAGTGCACATTAACTTAAAGTCTTGCTGTCAATACAGATTAGCAGATTATGCTTCGTTATTACTCTGGTTGTTTTAATAAAAGTTTCATTATTATGACGGCCAGTCTTCCCCAAAAATTTGAAATCCTCAAAATTACGTGTCAACGAAATAGTTGTTTTTTATTAAACCACGAAATTTCATACCGACGAATTTCTATACGTTTACAGTACATAGTCTGATCTTTCTGACATGATTATTATAGAGGAATTATTTAAAATATTTTTCTTTACCAATGAAAAAGTCATATACAGTAATGAAAAAGGCAAGAAAATACTTGAGCAAAGGAAGGACTTTAATATTAAGGAGTTTTCATTTACTTATAGTGAAATTAATATGTCAGTTATTTGCAAACATAATTGCCTGAAAATGGCAAAGGTAAAATACAAATGACTTTTGTGTTAATATGTATATATAAAGCTTAATGCTATTGTATTATTTCATATGATATTTTCAAATGTTACCTGAATATATCCATCAAATGTTACCTGCAAGCTGGTGTGATGTATCTTCATACAACTTAGTCAACAGGGCTCCTTTCATTGAATACTTGTAAAGTGCAGTGCCAGAAGTGAGATACAGGTCTTGCATAATATGAGCAATACCAATACATCCATGTTGAAACTGAAACATCCTGCCCTTAACCAGCTGCCCACCATTCACAGAGACAAACTGGACCTCATGACATGTCCTAGTGTCATCCACAGTAACAGCTACTTCACTTGGTGTGATTTTACACATGTCCAGTGGAAAACTATTTAAATCATAATGACCCACCACCTGGTATTGATGATTGAGTAGCTTAACTCGTTTATTATAATAATCTGCAACAAGGATCTGATCCTCAGAGAGAACACAAATGGCCTCGATATAGCAGTTATCTGAATCACTCTGTAGGCGCACATTATACTTTGACTTCCCTTGTACTGTGAGTGCCTGGTCTGGATCAACTAACACTAATGTTTTCTTGGTACTGAGTACAATCTTCCCCAGACTTGACAATTTAGACAAGTACTGTTGAAAATCCCTGTCTGCCTGGAATGTCAGTGAACTTTCAACCTGAAACGAGTTCTGCTTCAGATATGTTTCAGACTGCTTAATCTTTCCCATACATTTCTTACTTGCAATAAATGTGAGTTCTGCTTTGCCCTTATCAACAATGTCGTGTATTGCGTCATTGAGTTGCTTGAGTTCATTTTTGAGTTTGCTGCAATTGTCTGCATCAGTCTTGACAGATTCTTTCAGACTGGCCAACTTATCATCTAGCTCTTTCATGGTGTTTTTTTCAATGTTGTCTAGAATACTATTTATTTTTTTGCGTGTGTCATGTATTACATATAATTGTTTGTCGTATGAAGCCTGCAAAGACTGCATGTTGGTATCCCAATAATTCTGAAGTTTCTTGATTTCTTCAAGAATGCTTTGGATTTTTCTTGATAGTTGCTGCAAGTTTGGTGGAGATCCTTTTACTGACTTGGATATCAGTGTTACTTTAGCACATTGTCTAAATGGAAATCAATATTTAAATATGTGTATGTGGTTTACATTGCCATTATGCAATAATATGTATGAACTTTCGTTAATCGTGTTTTTGTTGTAGTTTTTTAATGCTATTTTCAAGTAATAAGATATGGAATGTCTTCATTTTAATACTGATTTCTATTTTTAACAGACACATTATTAATACTAGTCATCATATAAAATTTCATTTCACAAAAAAGAACTTGAAATAAATAACAGACACATTATTAATACATAATGTCATCATATAAAATTTCATTTCACAAAAAAGAACTTGAAAATTTTTTATCTGAATAAGGCTGCATTGAATAGTCTCTTACGACAAAAAAATCTTTAAAAGCAAATATGTGTCTGACTAACCTGTGATTGAGGAAAGCACAATTAGTGCAGCACAGCTGACTGTGGTCCTCACAAAACATTTCTAGATGTTTGTCGTCATGAAGGTCACACTTCTGAAGGAAATCCTCCACTTCCTTGCACACTGGC